>NC_051185.1:118787501-119087501 GCF_013339695.2 Rhipicephalus sanguineus
CTATTTTTAACCGTGTTTATCAATATTACGTGCGGTTATCGTTGTTGAATGAACACGTACTACCTTACATCGCGTGTCGGGACGTTCGGGTCGTTGTTTTGACATGGAATCGACGGCGGCGATGCGTCGTCGTGGCACCACCAACGGACGCGAGCTTTGAAACAAGATCGCAAGCGCGGGCCGTTTGGACGAGACAGTCGCCGCAGCGGATACAACACCTCGGTGAGTTCGAGAATGTTACCAAATTGCGTACTGAGTTACCTTAGTGCATGAAAACTTTTATGCAGGTAAGCGTGCCTGGGCGGGCGGCCAGTTACCACAGAAGTGATGCTGCGCAACAGCAAGGGCCTACTAAAAAAGTATGCATTGTGCTAGGATCGCTGCTTTCTGTGCTCTTCGTTATACCTTTCTATGGAGCGGTTGCCGTGTGCGTTGATTACAGTTGAAAACTAGCTGAAGAATGCGCGTTCCATTACGGGATTCTGTGCTCCTGCCACGCACGCCTTGTATTGTTGAGCCGTTATAACTTAGCTGCACGAGATCGTCGCTTGGAGCGACTTGCACATTGCCTTGTCGCCGTAAAAGTGGGTCCGCTTTTAAACATACTGGTCGTTCCACACCCTTTCTGTGGTGTAAATGCAATTGAAGTTATAGTTCCATAGGCATAGGTATAATGAATTAACTTGCAAAGGTAGACGGGGACGCAGGTAGGAAGAGACAATGCTGTCATGCACACGCTATACTGCTCAGAGCATGTCTCTGGTTGCGTCGGCGTCTACCGTGCTGCGTCGTTTTTGCAAGTAATTAACACAGTTGCCTTCTGGCTGCGCAAGGTCGCGGCTCGTAGCACCTAGATGTGTGCTGGATGCCCATTTGAAGCAATGCTTTGTGTGAATCACGCTATGGATACTGGTAGTAACAGGAAGTACACACATCAAACTTAACGGGAAGTCGCACAGCATGCATGTAGTGTGTGTGTTTTCTTTTTGGACATTACATATTTTTTATAAACGTTGTGTGACAGTCAGGCTCCTGTCATTTTCGCTCAGAACTTGAAGTCGAGGCGGAAATACTTTGCCGGAAGCAAAATTACAGTTTACGCTGTTAATTAACAACTCGTTCATCCACTTTTAAATTATTTAGGGAGGTAGTTTATATTAAAAAGATATTGTGCGTTCCAAGTTGTGGCATGCCGTTTTTTTTTTTTTGAAATCGCGAGAGTTGCACGTTATCCGAGATATTCAACTTCCAATTTTAAGGTTGATATCGAAACTGGCGCGGGACACGCGGCGTGTCTGAACTGCACGTGACAAGGAAGGGACACATTTCAAGCAAAACTTGGTATGCGCTAAATTGTCATGCACCACAACTTTCTAATATAAACAACTGCACTCAAGTCAGCAATTAAAAAGTAGGTAATGAGTGCTTGATATTTAGTGTCAGTTCAATTAAGCTTATTAAGCAAGTACATGCTCTTTTGTTGCTGTGTTTGTGTGATAAAAATTGGGTCAGATATCTGACATGCCATTTCATATTTTCTTTGATGAACCATACACATTCTAATACAAATTCTTGTAACAGGAATAGCACCATTGCAAAAGCTTCTTTCCCAAATGGTAAATGGTTTAGCTGCACTGGTGCATTGAAACACTACTTGATTGTGTTGTACTGTATAGTTTTGTTTTCTTGGTGCTTTGCTAAAGAAAGAGGAAATTGAAAGGGGGTTCTTATTTGCAGGATGCACAACTAAGATCTAGCATTCAGTGAAACTGGTGACAATGCTGCTTTAGGTTATGAAGTAATTAATTAGAGAACGCCATTTCTGATATCTGTATATGTGTTGCAGATCACAGTGAGGTTACTGGTTCTCAGGCGTGATTACAGCACTGAGAAATTGAACAAACTAAAAAAAATGGAATAGATCAAGGGGCTCCGTTTCTTGTTCGACAAAACCTGATGAAGCCAAGGGAGGTATAGGGGAGATTATTCGTAGTTTTTAAAAGTAGTGTAGTAATTATGACATAAAGAGGAATTAATGTAGACAAAAATACAAACATTCTGCTGCCAGGGCCTGAACCTACAACAAAGTGGTTGCATCTCATACTCCACCACTCTAGCTACGACATAGTCGTTCTCTCATCCACCCCACTGGGCACTTCTGTGTGTGTAATCCCGGCAGTGTCGCACCAGCATTCGTAGTCATGCTGCTGTCGCATAGCCCGTGAAATCTACGAGCTGGTAGCTGATCAATAAACCGTCATGTTGCTACCTGAGGGCATCAAGTTTGCTGGCACGAGGCCCTCGCTAGTAAGAACAAAGAACGGGAGTGGATCAAGGGCTCATTAAATTGAACAGGCACTTCTAGTGTAAAGGACCAGGTCTGCACATGAATGGACTTTAGTACAGCAAGGATAGTTGTTTCCAGAGAGGAAAATTGGGCATGTTGCTAAAGCGTGCCCAGATTTAATGAAAGTAAGAACAGCAAGAGGAACAGAAAAACTGACACAGTGCTCATTGTCATCCATTCATTGGCTCAATGAATGGATGACAAATGGGCTCATGTCATCCATTCTGCAAATTGACCACACGTATATTTATTTAATATTTTGGTGGGAGTGCGCCTGGAGTTTTCTTGTGTTCAAAGTACCTATATGGCAAGCTGTATATCTCACCCTTTGCAATACACAATTGCAGGAAAAATTCGACACCTTATGCAAATTACAATTATTTGCAGTGACCCACTACTACTCTAATACTTGTTCCTAATGCATCCTGGGCCTATTTTCGAGGACAATTTTGGTATATAATGATATGCCTGTGTTAAGCCATCATGCTTAATATTACTACTTCTGTACTGTAAGGACTCTTTGTGCGCAAGTTGACGGAACTTTTTGTGTTATCTGTTATGCATGTATCCAGCATAGACAGCAGCTCAAGAGACTGAAGTGGTGGACAGCTTGCTGTGAAAGATGGAAGCATTCTTCCTGCAAGTCTAGACAAGGCCATATTAAATGGTATTTTATTTGTTTCCATCACTACAAATCGACAGTTTAGACCTTCTCAATTGAGAGACTTATTGCTCCTATATTGTGAGCAACTCCAAGACAGGAAACAATATGTAATAGCAAGTGCATGTCATATACATGTTCCACTTGGCCATTCATGCTTGTGGCCACCTGCTTCTGGTAGGATGTGCTGAAAAAATATGTTGTCAGCTACCTGCACAGCGCCATAGCAGGATATCCTCACTGTTTGAGGACACTTGGGACATCTATGCGAGGCAGAATTACAATTGATTTCAGAGTTTCATGATGAAGTAAAACTTGGTAAAACAAGTTTTAAGGTATGCATGCTTGTGTGTTAGAGTGCCGTCTTAGGCACTGTATTTGCCCTAACCAAGTTTGCCAATGAACTGGCAGCGGACTATGGCATTGAGATTAATTCTTTACCTTTATGTGTAAAAACAGCAATAACGAAGAGCAGACAGGTAGAGCACAGCCAGAGTGGACTACGAACTGAATGTTATAGTAAATCCAGCCATGTATTTGCAGGTTTCAAAAGTAATTTTCACAGGAAAGGAAAAAGGACACATGAGGTGTCTTATCATTGAGCAATGTTACTTCTGCTGCCATATCTATTAATGGTGCTTACTATCTTGTCACCAGATGAAGCAAATTTTTGCATGCACGCTCCTTGTACTGTAATGCTCAGTGACTTCCATATTCTTTTTTACATTGTTTTGGCCCCTGCCACGGTGGTCTAGTGGTTATGGCGCCCGACTGCTGGCCCGAAGTTTGCGGGATCGAATCCCGGTCGCGGCGGCTGCATTTTCGATGGAGGCGAAAATGTTTGAGGCCCGTGTACTTAGATTTAGGTGCACGTTAAAGAACCCCAGGTGTTCGAAATTTCCGGAGTCCTCCACTACGGCATCTCTCATAATCATATCGTGGTTTTGGGTCGTTAAACCCCGGATATTATTACATTTTGCGCGTTCCATAGCTTGGGCGTTAACATTGTCCCGTCTGCTGTTTAAAACTTCACTACAAGCTAATAGGATATTGTATTCCAGATGAGTTATTCGATGTCCTGTGTGATTGGTGGTCCCCTTATATTTGCATGTGATGTTTGGTGCTTGTTTGCCAGTAAGCACCTAGCCCATTTATAACACGCCATCAATCAACTTGTTAGGGAAAACGTGTTTAACTTTTTTCAACTGCTGACTAAATCAAACAGCTCTGAATAGGCGTTTGATGTCTGCTATTTTTCGCTTCTTACAAACTGTGACATGTACCTTACCACTGTGAAACTGTTCAACTCTTTCGTGATTTCTTACTTCAAAAGGAGCATTTGGCTGTCGTAGACTGCTTGTCAGTAAGTGTGGGTTTATAGTATAAAAAAAATATATTCTTACAAGTATATCCCACAGTGAATATGCCACTTTTGAAACAGAACATTTCTGATAGCTGTTGTGTTCTGCAGGCTTTAGTCTAACCAGCTTGCATAACTGCAGTAAAGCCAAAGTAAAATGGTGTTCTGAAGTTTGAAAACACACTTCATTGGTCAGCCGTGTTAACGTTTGTTTGTAGAGAACCTATGAAGAGTAATTATGACATACAAAATGCACTTAACAGCATATCAGCTTGTACGATGCAAATTAAATTGAAGCGACTCTTAATTCTTGTGGCGTGGTGGAATTTTGTTTAGGAGCAATGAAAATATGCTACACGATACGAACTTCCAAAAGCTGTTTGCATCTCACTTGGGTAAACAGACAAATTTACTTCAAAATGTCTCGTAGTTTTTGTAAGTTTTCTTAGTAAACATATTGTTACTCAGTAGGCAAAGTTAAATAAGAGAGTTGGGCTAGTTTGTGTGATTGCTTTAGCTGTGACATATCTCCTAACGCCTATGCTGAACAGGAAAATGAAGAGTGAAGGGGCAGAGGCAGCTCAATCTTTTTGGCAGCTCAACTGCCAGAGAGCGCTAGGCTTCAGCTGACGAAATTGAAACAATCAGACATGCAAGGAAGTCACTTTACGTGCAAGCAAATCCACTGAGCAATGCACTCTATTTATTTGACTGTTAAAACTAAAAACGTAACTCGTGTTTTTAACTAGATATGTGGGCTCTGACTGCTCTCTAGACAGACAGGCAGTAAGACTGCTGCATTTTCATGGCTGGTGATAAATATGTAAGCGTGCCATTTTTGAACTCGCTTGGCAAGAAGTGGCATATCTTAAGAAGCTTACCAACAATGACTTCTGTCGCCAGTGAAATTTTTTTGCTGGCCTGCTTGAATGTTATTTCTGGCACACTTGTTGGATCATTTGTTTGTCCATTGGGGATACTCTGGTGTGAATGAATTTCAGCAGTTGAAGGCAAGAGCTCTGCCCTGTCTCTCCTCTTATGTTTGTTATATGTCTAGCTGGAAATTATGCTGCAGCCAAAGTGGTAAAGTATGGTTCACACCTTTGACATAGAAGGTGTTCATAAAGCTCTGGCACAGCGTGCTTTTCGTTCTTGCCCTCTTTTGCATTTTTACTGGGGAACGCAATGTGCTGGTCATGCACTGCAGTTATACCCATACAGAACTAATCAAATAATTTCATCGTGACGTGTGCAAAGTTGTTATATTTTTCTCGTGGAACTTTTAGTTATAAGTGTCCTGTCCTTCTGTCGCAGGCTTCATCTGTCACAAATCGCTGGCCACGAATGTAAAGAATACCTTGGCCCCACTTCTGTCGAGGGAACCGAAGTTGCCTGAACAGATGAAGAGCGGTGGTGCTACCAATAGTGAACGACTGTGATTTTATAATGTGCAAGTGTATGAACAATCGCGTTACGCTAATTTAACATTAATTGCATTCACTAGTCAAGTGTTGCAATATTGTAATGTGTAAGTTTATGCACAGTTGCATTAAGTGAGCGCTCAATCAAGCTTCAAGTTTGCAATCAATATTTTGGTGGTATTCATAGGGCACACATTCCACTTTAAATTGTGATCTGCTCCTTTACTGAGGGTGCATGCAGGTCCTTGAAACGATTGAAAACCCTTGAAAAAGTAAAAGTACATTTTTAAAGCCCTGAAACCCTTGAAAACCTTGAATCTTAGCATATAGTGTCCAATATTGACAATACTAATTTCTTTCTGTGTTCTGTAAACATTTGTCTAGCAAACTGAGGGAACATGTCGTGCTCAGTGATGATTCCGCTACTGTGTTTACCTTGCTTGCATCACTGCTTGACCGATCATTCATTTCGTTTCCGCAACTGTCGCTCTGCCTTCTCCCCCTTTCTCTTGATTTGGCTCCTCGGGACTCGACTTCACTTCCAGCGCCTAGCTTCTCTTCTTCTATAGCAAGCTCACTACGTGTGATAGATCTTCTAGCTCAACAAACATCCACTGTCCTATAATGCAGGCAAATGTGAAAAAAAGTTGATGCTTTGTGCTAGAACAGGGTGTCGGAACAAAATCTTTTTCGTTTCGGTTTTTGTTTCGTTCCACCGCAAAAAGTTTCGTTCCGTTTCTGTTCCGGAACGAAAATAAAATGTTCCGTAACGGTTCGTAACGTTTTCTTTTGTATGCGAAAATTTGAGGTAAGGTAATCATAAAAATACTGGATTTGTTATAGTTACTTGCCCTCCTTTTAAGAAAGTGGGACTGGGATAAAACACGTTCTTTCCACGTTCTTCAGAGGAGCGGAAGTAACTGTACCGCAAATTCCTACCAACTAGCACAAACTAGTATACCTTTCAAAGCCATAGTACTTATTTTCTCAAAAGTCCATTACGATTCTTTTTAGCGGGCTCAATGCTTTGTGTCAAGAGAGTCAGCACGATCTCAGAAGCAGCACGTCATTGAGTGTACTCTGATGTGCGAGACCGCTGTTTCGATAAAAATCGCCAGGCCTCCGCGAAACAAGCAGCACAGTCACAGCGAAGGGAGAGCGGCCTTTCCAGATCCCAGTGTAGACTCTCTTGGGCAACTAATACAAGTGCACATGCAATGTACCCACTAGACCATGAATCATCCTAATTTTTCTGAAGTAGCGAAGCACCCACTTTGCCCCTTTTCGTCATTCTGCTGCATTGTGCTGTGCAGCACATTGTGCTGTGGCTGATGACGATGAAGAATTATGGCTGAGCCCTTTGTAACAGGCTGGAATCATTCAACGACCGACGCGTTGCGCAATTCGCATTGTGTGATGCCAGGTTGTTATTTTACTCTCGGCTGCCACGCTATATTACATACGTTAACAGGATTCCTTGCCCGACATTGCGCCTGTATGAGTATCTTGCTTAGGAGTTTAAAGCACCAACGTGGCACTGTGGTGGAATACTCGAGTGCCACGCAGATGGCGCGGGTTCATATCCCATCCGATCCTGGAAATTTGTTCCTCATTTCATTTTTGTTCTTATTTCACGCGATAGTGGTTACGCACACCGGCGGCGGCGGACAACTGTGGCGCCAAAATCGGCTGTTGTCATCTCATAACAGCTTTCGCTGTAAAACAAACTTCAGCGCCGACAATGCTCTCTCTACGCTCGTTTGCGTGACAGGCGCGCAAAAGTCCACTTGCGTTAATATAAACATCTATGGTTGCCACTGTTATCGTTTTTCGCAAAATTCCAACATATGTTTACTTTGGAATTCCTGCGTTCGGTACAGGGCTAATACTGTACCTGAGATGTGCATAATTTCTCACGTTTGCATGACGTCAGTAGTTCCCGATTGCCAAGTTTTCCTCGTGAACAGAAAAAACAATTGAAAAATTTCGGTTTCACTCCGGAACGAAATAATGCAATAAAGTTTCGGTTACGTTTTTCGTTCCATCAAAATATCGTTTTTTTTTTTTCGTTTTCGTTTTCGGTTTTTCGTTCCGTTCCGACACACTGGCTAGAAACCAAGTTACTTCTGACTAAAGCTGATGGCATTGCTGCTCAGGCTTAGTGATTGACTCCCATGTAGTGATTGTTATTGCTCTTTTGTGTAGGCAAGAACCTTGACTTTATATGTAGAGAGTATTTGCCAAGTTGATTGCTCTACTGGCATAAATCCAATTCGCACTTGATTCAATTGTTATCAAAGCCCAAAACAGGAGAAGCATGATGACTGCATGGAGTCGAAAATGTATTCAACGATCAAATTGTAAAAATTGGGGATAAAATTTTGAAAGCAGTCATTACTATTTTTGTTGTTTAGCAGGTCAGTACTCGGAAAAAAAATCACAGCATTTCCACGGAGGTGAATGATGATGAGTGGGCGAAGCTGCAGAGATTCATCGGTAAACCGTGAGTCTTCCGTGAATTCTGCCCAGTACATCATCCCGACGTGAGATCGGGCGCGTTTATACTAAGGTTCGATGAGTTATGACGACTTGCAGCTCACTTTAATTTACATGTACGCTGTGAATTTTCATTGTTTAGAAAACCATTGCTTTAGAAAACATCTAGCGTCTTTCATTGAGCAGCTGACGTCTTTTCGTTTTGCTTTAGAAACATCTGGCGTTCTTTCGTGTTGCTTTTACAAAACATCTGGCGTCTTTCGTTGGTTTATTTCATCAATCAGCGGCGTTTTGAACAAAATTTTTATTGTTTAATCACGCACAAGAGAAATCTCACCAGGCACTACCTTGGAGGTAAACAATGGCTGCTAATGGGAATGAAGAGACAGAAGAAGTCGGCTTTTAGCTAACACTTACACTTCTACTTCTACTAAAGTTTCCTACTGGAACATGCCAATGGCTGCTAATGGGGAATGAGAGACGGAAGAATTCGGCTTTTAGTTAACGCGCACGCTGCGAATTTTTTATTGTTCAACAACGCACAGGAAAAATCTCCCACCGGCACCACCTTGGAGGTCAAAGCGTAAGACTGGTTACGCACTACGACTACTACTACGACTACGAGGGACGAACGGGTGCCGCCTTAAGGAGCTTCGCCCCTAAAAGTAGAAGCGTCGTACATCACCGTCATAAAACTGAACAGTTTCTCAGTGCCTGAAAAAGTGAGACGGGGGAACTGAACAAGATTACTTATCTAATATAAAAGATGTCCCAGCAGCTGCATTAATGCTGTGACTTTTGTGCACAGTAGGAAGCTATATGATCAGGTAGAGTATCGGACGCGTTATATCAAGGTTGTAGATTTGGTCCCTATCAGCAGCAAGTTGATTTTTCATCCTCTTTAATTCCTTTCCATTTATGTCATAATTACTACTCTACAGTTAAAGCCTACGAATTATGTGCTTTATACTTTCCTTGGCTTCATTGTCTCTAGGTTCTCACTTGGCTGAATCCCATTTTTACTTCAAATGCTTAAAGCTGCCCGTATTGTTTGGAAACTTTGTTAGAGCAGGAAATTGATACTTGTGATGCTGCCTTCCATCCTCCAAGAACCTTCTATAGGAATCCTTGAAGATCCTTGAATTTGGGCTTTGAAAACCAGTATGAGCCCTGTTCACTCCTTCAGCACATTTCTTCCCGTAGTGTGTGTGCCTTGTCAGCAGTGTTATGCGCTTTTTACCTTCTGATACCTGTAGTTGTCTAAAATTTATTTATTAAAGTGGTGCTTTACATAGTGTTTAACTTATTTTGTCAACTTGGATGCAGTTTGCACATTACAGTGGGAAGTTCTCGCTATGTCAAACAACAAATACTTAGGAACTTGAACAAAAGTTGTTGCTTAAAAATAAATATTTTACTTAGAAAACTTTTCGCTTCTTTCTTCCCAGGTTACACGGAAACTCGGCTAGTGTCGATTAAAACAAGCTAATAGAGAAGAACAGAAGTTCATGGCAGCATTAATGTGTTGATGCTTGGCATGTGCCTTGGTGTCGCCAACCTCGGGTGCAAATATAAGTGTCGTTTACTCACAGGTGTTTGCACCCTGCAAACACTACCTGACTGGACAAAGGGAGCCATGTACACTGCTAAAATATGGCCTGTGTGAATATCTGTTGGTAGAGGAGACTGGTATATAGCTTTGGCTGTGATAGAGTTCGAGATATAATACAGATTTGAGTAAGTTTTAAACATTACCTCCTTTGCTGCACCTTACAGCGTGTGAAAAACAAGCAGTGTATTCATAAACGATGATGTTAAAGGTTTTATTCCAGCTGGCAGCAATCTGAAGCTATGTCGCGTAATTGAGATTATTGTTGTTTTGAAAGAATGGGCAAATGAAAATGTAGGCACTTATGTACTGCAGGCCCAAGGTGACCTAGCTAGGCCTGCAGTACACATGTACTTACATTTACATTTGGCCGTTTTCCCAAATCAAGAATGATCTCAGTCAGGCTATGAGCGTCACCCATGTTTCATTGACCTTTCAGTGTTGAATGTGAAAACCCTATCAACAATGCTTCAGTTTGACGTTCACCGTTTTTTCAACGATAAATCAATATTGATTTCCTTAATGGTGGTTCAATTGAAAGTCGTGGGCCAATTTTCAATACTGGTCAACAGCTAGCTCAACGAAATTTCACTTGATCGACAACGTATTTTCAATTGACGTTTCTTTTCCTCTCAATGATAAATCAATGTTGATTTGCGTAATGGTCTTTCAATTGAAAGTCGCGGGCCAATTTTCAATACTGGTCAATAGCTTGCTCAACGGTTTTTCTATTGATCCACAATGTATTTTCAATTGACGTTTCTTTCCCTCTCAACGATATATCGATGTTGATTTACATAATGGTCTTTCAATTGAAAGTCGCGGGCCAATTTTCAATACTGGTCAACAATTTTCTCAACAGTTTTTCTATTGATCCACAATGTATTTTCAGTGCCATCTGTTGACATTGCTCAATAACTTCTCTATGGTTTTTCAATGAGAATTTTTGTAAGGGCAAAGCCATAAAATACAGCATACAAGTACTCTCTGACTGCTTCGCATGAAACAGATTCCCACAACGCGTGGGATATGCCCAATTTTTTCCGATCGATTGCTTTCGAAATGTGGTGACGTCTGATTTTACAGCGAAAGCTGTTGTCAGATCACAACGGCAGTGGGGTAGTTGTCCCCCGCCGCCACAGGTGTCCGCAACCAATATCGCGCAAAGTAAGAAAAAAAATAAAATAAAAAAATAAACAGGCTCAGATGGGATTTGAAGCTGTGTCTTCTGCGTGGCAGTCGAGTATTCTACCACAGAGCCACGCTACTGAGTGAAACTCCTTTACAAAAAGCATCCTTACAGGCGTCCTGCCGGGAAAAGAATCGCGTTAGATGTGTAATATAGCGTGTCAGAAGAGGAAAATAACGACCAGGCGTCACACAATGCTAATTTCGCAACCTGTGACCGGGACGTTAATTGCTTCAAATCCATTACAAAAGGCTCAGCCATAATTCTTCGTAGTCATCAGAAACAGGCAGCATCAACAAAGTTCACATAGTGCCTTACAGGTGTGTATCGGGTACCTCGCTATCCGCAGAAAGATGAATAATTGCATAGTGAATGCTTCCCTGCCTTACGAAAATTATGATTTGCGGCGTAGTGGGTTTACTTGTATTGGTTTCCCCAAGGGAGTTTAGAACGGGCTCCAGAGAGGCTGCTCTTCCAGATTTCGCTGTGACTGTGCTACGCGCTCCGTGCAGGCCCGGCGTTTTTGATGTACAGCTCGGCAATATTCGACAAATTGTAAATGTGGTTATCGAGTGGATCGCAGACCAACAAATGAGACATCCACAACACTCGCTTGTCACCAAAGGAGCGGAGAAATTCGCCATCTGTGTAACTTCTGCGCGGGCTCAAGCGACGACCCACACGTTTTCTGCCTGGAGCAATATGGCGGTCGTCGGCTTCAGCGGCGGCGTGCCGCCTCCACTCCAGAATTTTTTTTTTAAACCTCCTTGGCCGGAGCTCGTGCGCATGTAGGGCTGGCACATGCACTGCGGCTGGATTCGCTTGTCGTAACGGGGCTGTCGGCGTTTCGTTTGGTTCGCGACGCCTGCAATGCACAGAGTGGTGTGCGTAGCACTCGAGCGGTGACAGTTTCTGTGGCAGTATGTAACGAATGTTACATTGCTACAACTGCGGATAGCCAAAACTTCAAACACTGTTGGCGTTACCCCAACACAAAACTGCGCTCAGAATTCGCATTAGGAAGTATCGTAATTGTCGGTGATTTTTTTTCGCAGGTTTCCTGTTGCTACCTTGCAGTAATACGAGAGGTAACACACTCTTCACTACATTTTGGAACGAGAGTATATTGAGGCGCTGGTGACCTACCTGCACCTCTTGTATCGCGACTACCAATAGCATTGATGCTTCATCTTTGTTGTACCGACCTGATATTTAAAAATAACAGAAATTTTGGTATTACCAATAAAGAAAAAAAAACTGACATGAATTATAGATATCTGTAAGCAAAGTGAACACTCATAGGCAGGAAGGCGGAAACTTTTGGCCGGCATTTCGGTTTTCGTTAACCGTAACGAAGCCCAAGGGACAGGCGTCCTTTCAGAGAATTTCTTGCGCAGCGTTATGAAGGAGCGTAATACTGATAACAGAAGCGACACTGATGAACGAGTGCAATTAAGAAGCACAAGGAGTCCATTAGAACGAGAATTACCCCCGCCACTGGTAAGCATACCTACTTGGTGTTCCGTAAATAACAAAAAGGAAGGGGCAGCTAAATGCCATAGTCCTCGAGGCGCTCATAAGATACTGTTTTCTAGAAGCAGACTTTTGAAGTCTAATGAAAATTGAGACGGAGAAATTTGCGGATTTTTATTGTGGGAAGAAAGCTTCAAAGGTGGGTCTGGTTGTCTCTATCGATAGCCTGAGTTGAAAACGAACATAGTTTTCCCCATATTACCATCCTCTTCGTATATAAAATGTTTCGGCATGTTATAATTTTTACAGAATCCTGAAAACGCAGCTAATTGTTTATTAGCGAGATGGACGTAGCGATTGGCGATCTAAGGTAATTCTTGATTTCGGCAGCCTGTGTTATCAGCCTCGTGTGCACCTCTTAGCCCTTTTGAGACGCTATGCACACAATTGTGTACACCACTTGTTTTTGCTAGTTGCGTCGACTAGGGGCTACGAGAGAGCAAGATATGGTAAGCTTTGGATGAATTCAACCTCCTGCATAATAAATTTGTCTTCATTTACCTCCATTTTGCTGTGTACTGTTGCATATGGTCCCTTTGCTTAGGGCACTACCATGTTAAACGAGTCGTTCAACGTTCCGCTTCCCGCAAGGCACCTCAAAAGTACAATGTTTCGTTGCTCAAAATGGACATAACCGAAAACGCATTTCATCATCATCATTTATTTGACCCTTAAGGGCCCCTTAGGGGCATTACATAAGGGGGGGGGGACTTTTTTCTAAATACAAAAAACAAAGAAAACAATTCGGCAGATCCCACGTACCGTGGGAGTCGATGTTATGCGAAGCATGCGGCGGGAAGGTGAATGTGGCGTAATTCTTTTTACTTAGTGAAACGTTACAAAATGAAGCTAATGACTTGCATAAATTTTATACGCCCACATATATGTTGAACAGCCGCATATGTGTTATATAACTAGTTGTTTACAGTTGGGTAACGCTGCCAACGGCAACGTGGGTATTACCAACACCAGAAGCGGTAAGCTGATATGTAATGCTTATACTTGTCCCTCATGATGAAGAACGCACGCAAGTTTTACGAACCCGTGTACATGCGTGGAAGAAGTTCTTGACAGTTCTTGAACAAGGTCACCATCACCGTGGTCAGTGAGCACCAGCAGCTGGTCATCACTTGTTATTGGATTCGGTCGTTATCGCGGTGACGTGGGGCCCATGAGGTATAGTACACCTGTTGGAAATCGTGGATGCCGCGGTCATTTCGTCAACAAATTGTTTGGCGACAGAACCGGCGACATGTCGGAACCTGAAGTCACCGTTCGGCCAGGGGCGTAGCTAGAAATTTTTTTCGGGGGGGGGGGGGGGGGGGGGGGGGGGTTCAACCATACTTTATGTATGTTCGTGCGTGCGTTTGCGTGTGCTCGTGTATATATCCGCAAGCAAAACTGAAAAATTTCGGGGGGGGGGGGTTGAATACCCCCCGACCTCCCTCATTGCTACGCCCCTGCCGTTCGCGTTGGCGAGGTATACGCCGTCGAGGTTGTTAGGCCTGGATAGTGCTAGGTAGACCAACATCAATGGATCGCGGTTGTCGTATTCCTAGACTATGTGGGCCTGTGTGGCCTACGTAGCCTTGTCTACAAAGCGGCTGTCAGTCACTCTGGCATCATCCTTGGTCAGCACGAGGCCATCGCCCAGCCTCGTAAGAAATGAAGATGACACTGCGTCGTTCTGGCGGACTAAGTGCACTTCATGGTGCGATGATGTGATTATCATACGTGACTTTCGTTGATGTATTCCTCCGTGGTCGAGAAATGCTTCACTATAGCTTGCTGAATCATAGCACTACAAATGTAACGTTTATTAGGCTGCTATAAAAGCGGAGCCAACACTTGAACCACAGAGGTTAATCTGATATGACGCCTGTATTGTAGGATTACGCATCGTAGGAGTATCATGTAGTGTTTATTGCTTGCTTGCAAACTTAGATAGCCCGCATCACAAGCACAATTGACGTTGCACCAACATTACGTCTGCGTAGGCTGTTTTTCCAAACCAGTTTATACACCTGGCGTGGCTTTGTGCTAGAATACCTGATTGCCACGCAGAATGCTTGGGTTCGATTCCTGCTGGGATCGCAATTTTCATTCTTTACATTCGTCGGGTCAACGCTGCCGATGTCGGTTTTTCCTAACGCTCTCGTATTTAGGTTACCAATATCTGTTCTCGCCGTTCCTGGGTAGATATAAACTGTCAATCACCTGTGGCGCATACCCGTACGCCGCGGCCCGTGGTAAACGGGTATGTGCCACACGTGTCTGGAGGAAAGGGTTTGACGACGTGCGCGACAGGATTTTCGAGTTATACATGTCATGACCCGACAGTCATATTCGTCAAATCATCTTACCCTCCCATGCCAATTTTGGTCAACACCAAGGTAAGGAGGCGATCGTGAGAGCACCCAGACGTAGGCGGCTAGATAGATAGATAGACAGATAGATAGATACGTAGATAGAAACGCTCAAAGTGCCAAAGGTTCGCTAAGAAATGCTTCGCATTTAATAAAGTAGTACAAATACACGAGCAATACTTTTGCAGGATCCGAGAGCAGACGCACAGAAAATGCACTTATACAAGTAATAAAACATGCGCGCACAAATTTTACACATACAAACGCTCAAAAATACAGTGACGGGGGAGTGGGCTTCCAATTTTAAGTGAGCTGTTAGTAGCTGTTTGAATGCGCACGAGTCACGCTCCGAGACGATGGCTTCCGGTAAGCTATTCCATTCCTCGATGGCGACAGGAAGAAATGGCTTGTTGAATGCAACGGTCCTACCGAAAAGACGTTGGAGGCTTCTGGATTAAAATAGCCGGCGAGAGTAGGGGGCGGGAGAAAGTTAAAGAGAACCATGCAAGAGAGGAAAAGAATAATATAACTTATGAAATAAACAAAGTCGAGAAAATTTACGTCTGTCAGCTAGATTCTGCAAGTCTAAAGACGCCTTAATAAAAGTGATGCTTGATGAGTGATCGCAATTGGACGCAATAAACCGGGCAGCCCTATTCTGAACGGATTCCAACAGATTAATCAGATAGGTTTGGTGAGGGCTCCAAACGAAGGACGCATACGTATTCGATCCTCGTACGAACGAAGGTTATGTACGCAATTTTACGGACTTGGGAGGGGATAGGCATGAAGTTCTTCGGATGTAACCAAGCTTCTTTGATGCGTCAGCTACAAAGTGTGTGATGTGATGCGACCACGTGAGAGTGTTAGAAATAAGCACGCCAAGGTATCGGTAACTGTCGACATATGCCAAGTTCGTTGATTTTAAATTGTAGACGTATTCCGAGTTACACTGCTTGCGAGATACGCGCATGACTTTGCATTTCGAAACATTGGTCTGTATCTCTAGCCTTAGATTTCATTCAGGTTATGCAAAACAGAGCTTAACGACTTCGGTATTTATAGATTTATATATAGTTTGATTAGAAATATTTACTATAATAGGCATAAATTAGCGTATTATGACATTATTTGTGTTGCAATAGAATATTGAGTGCCTTCAAATAACGTTGTATTTATATGACGTGTTTACCGATTGTTCTTCATAGGTGGCGTCTGAGAGAGTTGGTCCCTTTGTTGCACACGAACGTGCACCCCCTGGCAGCGGCAGCAATAACAAAAGCAAGGCTTCTACAGTAGTGGTCAGGGAGACAGTGAACAATTGTGATGTTCATGGACCTGGTGTGATTTTTCTTTCTTTCTCTTTTTTCTAATTTATTTGTTTCTCGTTCTGGTCAGGACACTAAAAGGTGCCCCCCCCCCCCGGTATAAAGGGGAAGACCACAGACATCATCATCAACGATAAAGTACCGTCGTGCGCAATATGAGAGGAACCACGGAATTGAGGTTTGATCAATTATTACTGGTACAAAACCGACATGAATGTGACGTATTGAATTGCAAGAGGTGCCTTGTCACTTGAACATTTCGTGTAATCAACACAATTGCTCTTGCCAACTGTGTTTAGCCGCTATTACCACTAGAAACTAATGTCAGTGTTCCCTCTCATAATGATTACGACTGTACAGCCTTATTGCAAAAGTGTTTCCAACTACTCCAATTTCATTTCTTAATAAGTTATACCTTCTTGAGACCCGTGTCTTTCAGAAGTCTTAACGCTGGCTTTGTTGCTCTAATAAAAGATGAGGGTGTAGATTGGGCACAGTTTATGGAAGAAGTGCGACATAGCGGGCACAATAAGGCGTCACATGTCTTCACTAGGAGTTTTCAGTTATTTTCAAGTCACTGCAGAAGCAGACCAACCGGCAAAAAAATCTTGCAATAGAGGTGAGAAAGTTTCTCTTTTAATATGATGCGCTCAGGCCTCCCGCGTTCATGGTGACTGCGAAAGATCCGCTTCTTCTTAGTAAATATAATTACCTGCGGGATTTTCTTTCTTTTCATGTTGTTCCTGTATAATAAGCGTGTGCGTGCGTGGTGTTCTACTTTGTTCAAACAGCGTGTGCAGAATTCTTTGCTGGCGCTCAGCCGAGAAATTGATAAAACCCTTTAGACGGGCGCTGGCCGCCAGCTTTGTCGAGAATAAAAAGAGGACTCACTTTAAATTCAGCGTACTGACTCGGTAACAAGCATGACGCTCCTGGAGATTAGTGTTTTTCGAGAGTTATCAAAAGGGAGCCCGTGACGTTGGAAGGATTTGTAGGATCATAAATTATGCTTTGAGGAACAAATGTCTGAACCCATTCTGAGCGCGATTTATTTTTTGTTTTTTGTTCCGGAGTTCAGAAAATGCAATTTTAATAGCATTCGTACACCAAGACCTCCTGGATCCCAGAAGAAAGAAATGAAGCGTGGACGTTCCGTTCCAGTTCGGCTACAACAAAGCAATTTTTTTCCTTCCTATAAAGCTGAAAAAAAAAAACACTCAAGCACTCGGTCTGGAGGGAGCACGAACACAGGCTTGTACTTGCGCTATACGACACTGACGTAGAGGTTTATTAATGAGCTTCTTTTACATCGAAGCGCTGTGTGGCTAGGTTCTGGCGGACCGCGTCCGCTGACATAGGACGCGTAGAACAGTAATTTTCGGCGAACCGATTAACTCGACCAATACAGCGTTTTGGCGTCGAGATAACCTTGCATGGACCATTGACGTGGCTCAAGCACCTTAACGTAGAGTGGCGCACCAGAGACGAGCGTAAATTGCGGCACCTATCTCGGAGTCCCGTACGATGTAGCCAGCAGGTCAGAAACCTGGTACCCCTCCCTGCCTTCCTGTCCATTCCTTAGTCACCCCTGTTTCCATCGCCACCTTTCCATTCTATCACATTGAGCTTTTAAAGCGATGCTCTTAGGCGTCCGATCCTGCGTTGAGCGGCGTCGCCGTCGCTGTCGGTGGCGTAGCCGATAGATATAAAAAAATTACCGGTTAGACATGAAAAAATAAAATGAGAAAAAAATGCCCAGGATTGACTGGGATTTGATTTGGACCCCGGGCCCTCTGCGTGGCAGTCGAGTATTCTACCACAGAGCCACGCTGGTGCTTGATACTAGTTTGAAAACAGACCCTATACAGGCGTCATGTCGGGCATGGAATCGCACTAAGCTATTGTTATGAGTCTTATGACTGACCGTCGGTGGCGACGCAGTGACTGTGAGAATGGATGGACGATGCTTCCTCACACTACTGCGGCACCTGCATCTATCCCAGAAACGGACTCCCCGCGAAGGTAAGCGCCCCCACAATGGGAAGAGCCTCGTACGAGCTCCGTTGGGTGGCAGAGATGCAATGACCTAGCAGAGAGACGGCAAAGTTGGCCACGTCTTCACAATGGGCTACTTTGACATGATTTGGTATGCCGCATTGCCGAGTGGTCCTGTACGTTTTGCAAAGAGCCTTAAGTCGCCGTAAACCCTTTTCTGCCTTCTGGGGAGAGGCAGACGAACTTGTCCGAGTATCCTGTTCTCCTGGCTGACACCACAAGCGTGTCGTTCACCGCAGCAGCTTTGCCGCTTCAGTAAGTGAGACACCTCAGCGACAGTGTTATTTGCTGGTGCGTGTGGTTGGTTGCAATCAAGGAGTAGCCAGCCTGAGGGGTTATAACAACGGTGCTGAGTGAGAAAAATGGCTCTGAGACCAGGGCTAAAGGCTCATCCAGTTTGCTCGTCGCTGAACTCTAAACTGTTCACTATGTAATTATTTGTACAAAAACGTGCCAGAAAACTTCTTTGGTTTCGTTTTCCCAACTTGCCAGCATCACTTCCTCATTCCGGAGACTCTGTCACGCTACCAAATGGAGTCCGGGTAAGACGCAACCCTAACGTCGCAACTGGTTGCAGCGGTATAGAACGGATCTAAACCCCGGTCGCAACGCTATGCAATATAGCGTGGCAGAAGAGTAAAATAACAACCAGTCATCGCAGTCATCGCAGATAGCGAACCGAGTGCGTAGTTTAAAGGGGTCATGAAGCACCCCTTGGGCTTGTTGAAAAAACACATCCTGCGGAAAGCTGACACGGCTATGAACTGCTCTGCCAAATATTACAGTCGTGCGCGCCGCGTAATGGCCACAAGCGGAGCGCGAAGTTGCCGTTTCCCCAGGCGCCCTCTTTTCAAACAGAGGCCGGTTCTCACTCTCGTCGGTGGGCGGGGCGTCTGTCCGCTGTACGTCGCAAAGACATAGCATGCTTATTGGCCGATAGCCGACGTAAATCGAGAGCGGCGTTCGGATCAGATGCGCTTCTTGCCGCGGAATGCCGCCACTTGCCGGCGCCGCACTCGCGCAAGCGAATCACAGCGGGAGAGCGATCGCGTTTCATGACGCGCGCTGGCGTAACTTCTTTCCCCCATGCCATCCCTCCCTGTCTAGCTTCCAGTGCGCTCGTCGGCACGAGAAAAGAGAGAAAGCGCTGGGAGCGTGCGCCAAACCCCCGTAACTCCGCTGATTCTTGACGGATTCGAGAAATTTTTGCGGCAATCGATTCGGGAGGCAGTACACTCCGATACTGAGGCCATTAGATCATTACTTGGAAAAGTGGTTCATGACCCCTTTAATGCTTCCCACCCATTGCAAAGTGCTCAGCCATAATTCCTTATCCTCATCAGCCATATGCAACATCAACAAAGTGCACATAATTCCTTACAGATGTGTAGCGGGTGCATCGCTTATTCAATTCAATTTCAATTCAAGTCAATTCAATTTTATTTCATCTCAAGGATGAGGGCAGGCTCGGGAGAAAAGTGACGTTTGTCACTTGAGGAGAACCCGAGCCTCCCTAATACATGGCAAGCAACGAGGACATAGGTGAATATAGACCAATGAAATATAGGCCATTAACATATAGGCAATGAACATAGATCATGAAATGTTTGGCGCAGTACAAGTGGAAAGATGCACGTACAGTAATGCTATGTACAGAGACTAATATATGTAAGCAGTTTCTTACTGCGCAGATTCCGAAGTACAATGCAAAATGCGACGGAATACAGAATACTATATATATGACAACAATGCTACGCATAGAAATTGCATATACATATATACGTATATATATATATATATATATATATATATATATATATATATATATATATATACGTATATATATACATATACATACACATATACACATATATATAGACAGAAAGATGAAAGACGTATATATCCGCAGAAAGACGAATAATGGCATAGTGGTGCTGTACTACTTCACAAAAATTATGATTTAAGGCGTAGTTCATAACTTGCGGAAAGGCAGAACTTCAAACACAGTTGGCCCTGACCCAACACGAAGCTGCGCTCAGAATTCGCATTAGGAAGCAGCGTAATCGTCGGAAACGTTTTCTCTTTCTTTCTCTAAAAATCCGCTTGATATTTTTTAAATAAAGGAATATGGCTATCAGTGCGAAGGAAAAGAAAACTAACAGAGCAGCACTGAACGCCACGTGCAGAATGAGTACAATAAACGAAACTGAACGAGCCCTAACAGCCTTTTTCGTTTGACGTGCTTTATTGCGGGCGTAATTATACTTTTTTCCGTATGGGGAGGACCCAATCCTTTGTCAAAGCAATGCGTAATAAACTAATACAGACATGAAGAAAATTGAGGGAACCAGTTCCAACAATTTTACTCGTCGAAATCACAATATGATTATTCAGGCCGCCGTAGTGGAGGGCTCCGGAGATTTCGACCACGTGGGAGTCTTTAAAGTGCACCTAAATCGAAGTACGCGGGCCTCTAACATTTCGCCTCCATCGAAACGCCACCGCCACGGCTGGGATCGAACCAGGCATTCTCGATCAGCAGACGAGCACTGCAAACACTGTACTACTGCCGCGGAGTAGCTGCAATGTTCTTGCGTAAAAGAGTGCAGAGGCGCATGGCAGGAAAACGCTCAGACGCTGTCCTGCGCACTTTCTTCCGAACCGCTTCTGCTTTCCCCCAGCGCAAGATACTGAACCAACTAGCCCAACAACTCACTCTTTTGTGCTTGCAAAGATTAGTCAATCATGCAGTCGCAATTGAATAAAGATAAGAAAACACAAAGGGCCCCCTATGCATTCGCCTAAGACGACTCGAAGGCAAAATCAATCTTTTTCTTCTCAGTCATCGCATTTAGCCGAAGTGATGCGCAAAGCGCTTTTTTTATATAACTTGACTCTTTAATCGCGTATGCCTAGCAGGCTATTGCAGCAAGAAAGGTTCCTGAATTTTTTTTAGCATTCTTTCATGACTTCGACACCAATGCGCTGTTTTGATTATGTCTGGCTCTTTTTCAAAAGCTCCCCGGTTTGAAAACATTATTATTCGTAAAATATTTTCATTTCTTTCATTGCGATAGCAATTATATGGACAGTCTCGGCTGAATTTTGCCGTCGCAGTCGCCGCCGTCATGCACCGTATATGTATAAGTATGTATATATATATAAAAGCCCCAAAGAAAAATAACTCAGAAAAATGCTTCCGAAGTGCGGAATCGAACTAGGGACCTCTTGCTCCGCAGCGAGTGGCGCTAACCACTGCGCCATGAAACGCAGATCCTCCGCGTAGCTAACGGCGAGCGTTATATACACACGCTTTACCGCTGGGCGGACTCAGAGACGGAAGCGCTTATAAGCGTTTCTTAATTAGCAGCGAGGTGGCGCGAGGCGCGCGTCGACGAGCTCGCTCGCTTCTTCTTATATTTGCACAGGGAGAACCTTGCCCTTCCGCTGTCTGCTCGCGCGGTTTTTCGTGGTGAGGGGAAGAGGGATGTTTCACGCTTTCACCGCGATGTCCGCGCTCATGTTACGGAGCGTACGAAAGTCACTCGAGCTCAAGAGACGCTGCTAAACGAACAAACAGAAGATGAGCGCGAACTATCAAGTGTCACAGCTCGACACTTGAAGCACGCTACTTTCCTTCGCTGCTTCGGCCGCCTTTGCAACAGGAGCGCTGTTCAAACTGGGAGTATCCATTGGCGAGCCTCACTTCGTAGCATTAGTTTCTTGCTATCGCATTCATTGCTTCGCCCTTGCGGCGAAACTGTGACTTTTTCAGTTCTTTTTTCCATCGCCTGCACTCGGCTACCTTAACCTCTGTTACACTTAAGGCTACATGGATTGTTTACTATTTTTCATAGCTTACTTCGAATATTAGTGCGTACGCAGGCGAGCAGATGTAAGTTCAATAGCGTTAGATATAATATAATATTATAATATCTGGGACGCCGTAGTGGAAGACTCCGGAAATTTCGACCACCTGGGGTTCCTTAATGTGCACCCGAATCTAAGTTTAAGGGCCTCATACATTTTCGCCTCCATTGTCAACACCGTTAGAGAGAAGATTCCGCAGAATGAAAGGCCCAGCTATTCGAAGGAATAGAAATAGTATTCAGACTATTTTTTATACCTTTATCACATCTGCTTTCCACTATTTGTAAAAGAAAATGGCCCATTGTTAAAAAAAATTATTTAAAAAAACAGCCCATTATTCCTGATGTGACGACGAATTTCACTTGGGAACAGCAAAACATACAATTCCGTCTGACGGCCCTACAAAATGGGTTTCTGAGTGGTTTCAAGTATAATGACCACCTACAACATGCATGAGTGTACTTGATTGACTTATTAATTTGCAATAATGGTGTTCTGGTTTTTCCCTTGCGCAAGACCAAAATCAAAATTACTGCAACTAAACCAAAACCTTGCTCAACGAATGTGATTGTCTATGCGTTGTAGAGATGTCCTGCGCAAAACAAATGTTTATAACAAGCACGCCGATAATGGTCAAAATTATTACTTTCGGGTCATTAGTAGCTCTTCATATGCGAGCACTCCCATTACGCACAAAAAAGCAGCAGCAGCAGACCTACAGTAATTTGGAACTGCCACTACGCGTGCTGCATACGTGTGCAGTAAATTGGCTGTCATAGGACTTTGACGGCTGTCAGTGGATACTGGCGCAGAAGTTTACGGATCACGTGAGCTCGTTCTAAACTGACTCCGCGCTCACAAGCGGTGCGACACCTACAGCCGGCCACAGTGCTAGACAGGAGAATGGTGTTCGTCTTATTAGGCAGTTTTAAAATAGAGTACGTGTTGGATACGTACGCTGGTTCCGTCATTTAACGGGGGTATGCAAGAGGATAGCGTGTGGCGCGTGCGCAGTGGCGACGAACGCTAACGCAAGGGCTAGCGCGCCCTATTCTAACGCTGCCCATTAAGGCAAAAACGTTATATTTCTCATGTGAACCTAACTTTCGACAATAGGCCTGCGTGAGCGAAACGAAGCGATGGATATCACCGGACCGCACCTTCACTTTGTCATTGCGTCTTCGGCGGGACAATAAAACTTTTAAATAATAATCCGCGGGGTTTTACGTGCGTGCCCAAACCACCATACGATTATGAGAGACGCCGTAGTGGAGGGCTCCGGAAGTTTCGACCACCTGGGGTTCTTTAAGGTGCACCTAAATATACGCACCTGGGCGGCAACCATTTCGCCTCCATCGAAAGGCGGCCAACGCGGCCGGGATTCGAAGCCGCGACTTCCGTGTCAGCCGGCGAGCACCATAACGACTAGATTGTCGCGGCGGGGAAGCAAATTGGTATGTGTACTTATGATACGGCGTAGCCAGTCTGAATCACAACTGCCGACACAGAGGTCGAGCGCGAGGCTTTCGACGGTGTCGCTGTCCACAGTTGCTATCTCGCATTCGTTACAAGTTTTACAGCGAAATCTGTTATGAGATCATTTCACCGGCCGTTTTTGGCGCCGTAGTTGTCCGCCGCCGCCGCCGCCGGTGTCCGTAACCAGTATCGCTCGAAATAAGAAAAAAAAACGAAATAAGAAAAAAATTCCAGGATGGAACGAGGTTCGAACCTGGGCCCTCTGCGTGGGAGCCCAGGCTTCATGTCGGGAAGGAACCACATTAGCATATGCAATATAGCGTGGTAGAAGAGTAAAATAAGCCCCAAGCGTCGCACAACGCGAATTCTGTAACCAGGCGTCACACAATGCGAATTGCGCAACGAGTAGGTTGTTGAATGCTTCCAAATCATTACAAAGGGCTCTGCCATAATTCTTCATCGTCATCAGGCACAGCATCAACAAAGTGCGCATAATGCCTTACATGGGTTTAGCAGGTACCAACGCTCTCCGTAGAATGACGAAAAATGGCACAGTGACTGCTGCCCTACTTCTCAAAAACTACAATGATTTATAGCGTAGTGGGTTCCTCGCAAGTGCACCTGTATTGGTTGCCAAGGAAGCCCATAAGCGCATGATCCATTTCCTCGGGGTCTCAATAAAGTTCTTCGCCCCCCCCCCCCGTCTCTCTCCCACGTCAACGTATTTTATACAGCATGACGGGAGAGGGACATAGCGACCGGACGTCACCCAATGCAAATTACATAACTGGTGGCCCGTTTAAAGGTTCCCGCCCATTACAAAGGGCTGAGCCATAATTCTTCATCGTCATCAGTCGTCGCGTCAACAAAGTGCACATAATGCCTTACAGACGTGTAGCTGGTGCCTCGCTTCTCCGCGGAATGACGATAAATGGCTTAGTAGGTGCTTCCTAACTTCACAAAAATTGTGATTTATGGCGTAGTGGGTACCTTTCGAGTGTACTTGTATTGTAGCCCCAAGAGAGCTTAACGGGCTCTAGAAACGCTGCTCTTCCAGCTTTCGCTGTGACTGTGCTGCGGTTTCAGCGCAGGCCTGGCGATTTTTGTTCACGCTTGAATGATAGAACAAGGACCTAACAGGCTGTATGACTACATTTGGTATGATTACTCACACAGAAGATCGCCAATTGCCTCCTCGTAGCTACAGTTATCACATGTCGGGCTGCTGGCCCTTCTGATGTGCCAAGAAAAGAACTTTCATAATCGCCCCTTGTCGGAGGAAAAGGTCTTAGGACACTGGCCGAGACCGTCCTCGTCACGGAAAGCCTTGAGAGCGTTGCTGCGTTTCTTGCGGACAACTAGACACAGACACAGACTTTAAGCAGTCATTTATCGCATTATTATTCTTTTTTTGTATTCTCCTTTTTGTAACATCTCTTTTCTGTCATATTTTATTCCCCTTACTCCTTTCCCCAGCACAGGGTAGCCAGCCGGTCTGAGAACTGGCTAACCTCCCTGTTCTTCCTTTTTTTCCCTCCTTCTTGGTGTGTTTACAGCATTGTTCTCAGCCTATTTTTGCAAAAAAAAAACAAACAAACAAAAGAAAACAGCCGCTGACTGACCGCTCTAGACCACTGGGATTCAGACAATGTGCAAGGGCAGGCTTTCGAAATAAAATATTACCCATGAGGAGAACAAGTTTGGCGAGATAATGCAGAACTCCAGTCCTACCGCGAAAGAGCGAGGTCGTAGCAACGGTACAACCTCGGCACAACCTAGCGACAAGTCACAACGCCGGTCTTGACACGTCCAAAAACGCACAACTAGCCGAGGGGATAGGAACGGATGGGCGATCATCGAGAACTAATCGACGGATTTAGAACCGTCCAATCTCACATTACACGTACGAATGCAGACGCAATGCGAGCTACTAGACCTACAGCAATGCTAGAGCTGGTACTAGAATAGCTAACTGCAGGTCCGTAGCCCGGGGGGGGGGGGGGAGAGGGCCCTAACCCCTCCCCCCTCAACGAAATTTTGGTGAAGTAGGTGTTTTTACCAAAAATAAATAATGAAAATAGGTGTTTTTCACAAATAGTCAAGGCTTTCAGCAAGTGGCTCCCCCCTCCCCCTCCCCTGAAAAAAATTTCTTTCTACGGGCCTGGCTAAGTGGTGTGCTTGTTTCCCTTGAGATACACAGGGATACATTGCCATCTACCGGATGAGCGGCAGCGGCGACTCTCGGCCGCTCGACGACTCGATTACACACTTGCTTCAGTGTTAGTGGCTTTCTATAAAGGCCCAACCGCGTGCACGCGATTTTCGAGCGACGGCGACGAGCGACATGATTTGCTGTCGCGGAGGGCCATCGATCGCCGTCGCTTGTCGCGTCGCAGCTTTCTGGAAAACTAGAAAAAATCGCTTGTCGCCCGGAAGTGAGCGTGACGATTTCCGGCAACATGGCAGCATCACCGATCCTCGCTTCGGTTGCAATTTGCCCTTGATGCTTCTAATCGGCGCGTACTTCAAGGAATCCAAATGATATCCTACTTTCTTTACAACCCCATCTCACGCGGAGAGCGAGGCAGCGGCCGAATTTTGTCGTTAATTTTGATCGACGGCTCCTTTTGATGTTTCTGCGGTAGCTTGCTGCATTGTCAACATCGTCGTCGTGTGAGGTGGCCCTTCTCCTTGCGAGGCAGCGATGTGAGTCGCTGCTGCTTTTCTTAAATGTTGCACGACAGCAAGAGGAAACGTTGTAGAGATGCGCCTCGTGGCCTAACCCTAACATAACGCAGTTTGCAAAGTGCGACGTATTAGCCTAGGTAGCGTACGCTTCCGGGCGCCCCCTCGAGATCACAGCAGATACTGCTGTCGCGGTTAAACATAAGATTGCGAAAAAAGGGAGTCACAAAACGCTTTTATGCCTTCCTTATCTGACACAAGACGATAATAAATTTGGCATGTTGTCATTCATCTACTTTGTAACTCTTTATTGCAATTTACCTGCGTGCACGCAATAGTTTTCAATCGAGCAACCGTGACACTTTGTCGTGAACATGTGGGTGCTCCCGTCGCGACGCGACAGCGTGACGGAGCCCGTTTGTCGCTGTCGCTCGTCGCCGTCGCTCGAAAATCGCGTGCATGCGGTTGGGCCTTAACTTCGGTTACTAAAAGGGTGATACCGTCCAACCACGCATACTGAATACTTCACGGTGCACGCGCACCACTATCGGCGATACGCAACCACTCCTCGGCTGCAGCCGAGTTTTTAGCTGAGCCACTCGCGTATCGAGAGATAGCGATAAACGGGGCCATAGACGTGCTCTATTCCCAAGTGGTCGGTCGCTTATTTGATGTTTCGAGATATCAAGTGCGTTGGGGCCAGCATAGGACGATTCACTCCGTTTCCATGCGATAGTACATCATGGCGAATGAAGCAGACGGCAGCTTGTGCCTCGCGGACGACGGAATCGATAGGTGTTCTTTGGCGGAACAGTCAGATGCGCTTTCGTGCAGCTGGGGTGCAATCGCGGAACGATGCCATTTCCGATTCTATGCCATATTCTATGCTATTCTTATCATCCACCACTCGCGGCTGGCTGATCGCGTTGATAACGCGGACGGACCGTCGTTCTGACCAATGGCCAAGCGCGAAATGCACGAAAAGCATTGGAATAAAAAATAGAATCGTTCCGCGATAGCACCCCTGCTTCATTTTTATTCCGGTGAAGAAATTATTAGGGTATGCGAGTGGGTGCGTTGTTGTAGATCAATAATGAAACTTCAGCACACGGAAATAATATAAGGAAAATAGACAAAACAGGACGACGTGCTGACTTCCAACTAATAGCTTCATTAGAAAAGCACCTTTTCGATTATCGTACAGGTTAGCGAGCAGCGAACGTTAGCGAACATTTCCAATTATTTTCGAAGAATCGAAAACAGCAACTGCCGAGGACTTGAGGACTTGTGCATGGGCACGTCATTCTTAAATTTTTTATGCGTGCGTGCATCAGCGCGCGCACGTACAAACACATGCAAGAACGTGCATAGAAAGTGGTCATAACCCTCCCCCCCCCCCCCCCCCCCATGGGGTAAGATTTCTGGCTCCGGTTATACACCTCTAAAAGTAAAAGGGAATACAGAGCAAAAGGAGACAAATCACAAACGAAGCAACACACAGGATGAGCGCTGACTAACAACTCTGAGTCGTTAGCCAGCGCTCGTCCCGAGTGTTCCTTCGCTTGTGCGTCGTATCCTTTTTCGCTGTCTTTCTTTTTTACAAATTTGTGACCAACTAGCCCAGCGAACCACACTTCTGCAGACCTCTAAAAGTACCTCGGAAACTCCCACTTTGGCCTCCGGGTGTAAAGTGACACCATTTGTGACGCGCACCTGCTCTCGTGTACGTCACATTTACCTGCAAACAGCCGCACCATCGGTTTTGCCTTTTTCAAAACCCAGGTCGAAAACCCGGCGATAAATTTTGCTTTGACAGCCTCGATTACTCTGCGACATGACGGACGCGTTAGCGAGACAAGACAGAATAGTAGTAACCCGCAGTGGGGTGTTTAGTATCACCGTCAACTTTCTGAACTGCCATTACTTATACGTCAGTGTCGTCGCTCGAGCCGGGTCTTGAAGGTGGAGCACCAAAAAGGAGAAATAAAAAGCACGAAACACCAGCGCACCGGGGTTCATTTGTCAACGAAACGATGCGATTCCTTTCCGAAAGGAAAGTGGGCGGAACGCACGCACTGGGAGCACTCAGAAGATAGGCAAATCGGGCTTAGATGATACCTCAATAAGCATGCAGAACTGAGACAGCCTTGAATATTGGGCATATTACAGGGGAATTTTGCACTGCCTCCATGATCGGAAAAGTTGCAAGCTTTTCCGCACCACACCTTCTTTTGCACTGCCTGCGTGATCGGGCTGGCCCACCTTGTGACCAAGCGACGATGTCACGTGATGAGGTCATCACGTGACATCATGGTCTTAAAATTTGGTGATCTGTGACGTCATGATGGCGTGACGTGGTGACGTCATCACGTGATGATTTTTTACATCCCTCGCGTTGACGACGACGGTCAAGTTTCGCGTTTGATGAGTCATCTAAGGATTCCGCCTTAAACAAATATGTGAGGAATTAGTGTGCCCACAGCCAGGCTTAGATTGCGGCCGCGGCTGATGCGATAATGTGCGAAAAATGTGAAGTCACGGGGAGTGGAAGTGACATATGTATTTAGGCCTGGAGAAAGAGGCTGTTATGATGACGAGTTAGGATTGAATGGCAACGAGAGAAGACCCGACGTGTGAGACTACAAGGCTCAAGAGGAAGCGGTTTGTAGCGTGGGATGTATAGTGTTGGCCCTGGGATGGCTGGAGAGAGGAAAAGGCGCAAAACAAAACACCCGCAGCAGAGCTCTCACTGGTTGTCCGATGGTTCATTGTTGCTAGGCGCTTCTTCCAACGCATGCGCGTTGCACTCATCGGTTGAAGCACGTGTCGCTTGCATAGTAACAAACTAACTTGCAAACGACAGTTCTTTGTTTACAGCCTTGCAGACGAAGCATGGCGCTATGAAACCTGATTACCTGGACATGCTGTGAACAATGCAATACTGCTGCGGTAGTGAAGCCTCTCGGCCAGTAGCGATTGAATCACCGCGCTGGACACAAGTCGGTCGGAAATGGTGGCTCCTGATTGAACCCGCGTACACCGCTTCCGGCGGTGATGTTCGCTCGACCGGAAATGTCTTGAAAAGACCCGATTATCGATCGGCAAGGCGTGGAGCTCATTGGAACCTAACAATTTTTTTCTTAAATATCTCCATGGTTTGAACCACGTCATCCAAGCATTCGCACCCTGACAATGTTTACCGCTTCGACTTAGTTTGTACGTACAGTCGGTTACAACATAACAATAAATATAAGCTACACCAACAAAGACATCGCGTGCCCGTCCCTCACTTGCAAGAGAGCGGTAACAACTGGTTTTTGATTGAAATGCAAGTACTTTCTCTGTGCTAATGTAAATACTAGACGTATCCGAAAATAAACGTCAGTCCTTACTGAATAAATTGTTACTTTTGGTTGAGTGCCGGTGTAAGAATCTCTGACAAAATATTGTGGGCATGCTGAGTTGAACTATTCAAAGCCAGCGAAACAAACGTGTACGTGCACGGCAATACTCGACTATCTTAAACTAACAGAAGTACCTGACGTCACAAGAGAGGGCTAAGGCAAGTGGATGGGGCAGCTGCACAAATTTGTATGCGTGAAACGGAGGTGCCTACGGGCGTGGTTTATATTTATTCTTGGTTAGTAATTGGTTATAGAAGCTAATCGTTCATCGCTGAACTTTTGCGATCACAGCACTCACTCTTCATGGACGCCAGTTAAAAATGTAGGGTGATTCCACGTAAAATCGAACAATCGATGGCTGGTCGACCTCTCAAATTTATTTCAAAATTTTATATATTATTGCCCGATGAGTGGAAAGAAGAGATCCGAAATTTGTTTTGCCGCCAAAATTTTTTTCGAAGCACAGGAAATCAATAATGACGAAGAGGTGGAGTGGAGCGCTCATCCGCTCTGCTGTTTTGGCCAAATTTCGTTATTAATTGCACAAAATATATTAAAGTTAGGTAGCTGTAATTTCTTTAACTAAATATATGCATGTTTTTGCTTCTGCTCAGGTATTTTTAGTTTTGATATGCAGTGTAGATGTTTTTATAAAAAACATCAAAATTGGCCCAGGAAACGTTATTTTCATTACTTTGAAGGTCTTTATCTCGAAAAATCCTTGTAGCAGAGCGACAAAAACTGCGCATTACGTTCTTCGCATGCTTATCTACTACACAGCCGAATCTTATATTTATATAACTTTTCAGTAAAGAGATACGATCGGGCTAAGTTAAAGAATACACTGCACAATAAAAACTTCTGACGACAATTAAAAAAAAACCCATTTTTCATATTTCTTAAACTTTGTCCACTTATTCTCCTCCACATCAGCTTTCATAATCATTGAAAACATGTTGCACAATGTCGTTGCACTAATAGTTACGACCCCTCCAATGAGACCCTTAGGCAAGGATTGGCAATTCCGACTTCTTGCCCAGCAAGTGTATAAAATGCAGGCAGGACTGAATTGCTTTTTATTAAAAGGCCAGCAGGTACTGAAAAAGGTGTCGCCGGCACTGAAGACGTTAATTTTAAAATTATGTCGTCACTGCAGCAGCCACGAGCGTGGGGCTCCCGAGCAGACGCGCGTTGTAAGAGACTGCGCAGTGAGAGCTCGTTTTCGCGTCCTCAGACCGATTGAGTTCGAAACAGCAACACCTCTGGGGTGACTTGAACGCACGTACACCGGTAGTCGCAGTGATATGGTTAATGACATCGATTTCTTTTTCAGGGGGCATAAGAATGTCATCGTTAAACTGTGCGTTCCGTGAAGATCTTTCATTGCAGTGGTAGCAAAAGCACGTGTAGCACAAGTAGTGCGTCTCACTGGCAGTCACTGATCATTCGGGCGTTAAACGTTTCTTCAAAGCGTATATGCCTAGGTCGGTAATTCTGCGAAATTTTGGCTTCTTTGCAATAATTAAAGGAGTACTGACACGATTTTGAGACATCGCAAAAGGGACATTTTTTGCTTCGTTGGTGTGCAGTGTCAACGCTGTCCACACATTGGAGTCGGAGAACACATATAAAATATTTTCATTTGACTTTGAAGTTTTCGTCGCTGAGCATCTGCAACCCACCTCCGCTGCAAGGACATTATCCCGACGAGTCAAGACAGTTCCCCCGAGTTTGCGAGTTCTGCGTCCTGCATGCAGCCTAAATCGCAGAAATCACTGACAGGGTCACAGGACGACAATTCACTCATCGATGTTTATGTGCACCACGAGCAGATGACGAATTTGCTGCTAGTACTCCTTTAAGCTTCTTGTGCTTCAAAAGGCAGTCTCCACAATACACTCATTCCGAGCTGTAATTTCTCGCCATGAGACGCACAGGAGGTGTAGAGTAAGAGCAAAGCACAAGAACCATCCGCGCCGAATGGAGTGTGAACAGCGCTCTGAACGCGCGGGCAGTTCAGGCCGTCTGCTGCCGACATCTAAGATAGGCAAGCGCATTCGGTTACCGATAGTTTTGCTTTTCTTTCCTTTGACATTCCGTATTTTGCTTTGCTACTGGAGCGCCACGTTAATGCTTTCCACTGATCGCAACTGGCGCAGCGCAGTTTCTCTGGCAGCAGCGTGCGTGAAGCGAGCGCTCATAGCTCCCTTATAGAGTTGTCATCTTGCTTCCATCTCCGCCTTGTTATCAGCGCCTAGCTGCGATGCGAACAGAGGGCGGATAGAATAGCGAAGCTCCAGTGCACGTGCGTTCAAGTCACCGGAGAGGCGTTGCTGTTTCGAACTCAGTCGGTCTGAGGACGCGAAAACGAGCTCTCACTGCGCCGTCTCTTACAACGAGCATTTCGGGTGCGCGCGCCTGCTCGGTAGCCCCGCGTCCGTGGCCGCTGCAGTGACGACATAATTTCAAAATTAGCTCTTCAGTGCCGGCGACACCTTTTTCGGTACCTGCTGGCCTTTTAATAAAAAGCAATTCAATCCTGCCTGCATTTTATACACTTGCTGGGCAAGAATTCGGAATTGCCAATCCTTGCCTAAGGGTCTCATTGGAGGGGTCGTAACTATTAGTGCAACGACATTATGCAACATGTTTTCAGTGATTATGAAAGCTGATGGGGAGGAGAATAAGTGGACAAAGTTTAAGAAATATAAAAATTGTTTTTTTTTTAATTGTCGTCAGAAGTTTTCATTGTCCGGTGTTTTCTTTAACTTGGCCCGATCATATCTCTTTACTGAAAAGATATATAAATATAAGATTCGGCAGTGTGGTAGATAAGCATGCGAAGAACGTAATGCGCAATTTTTGTCGCTCTGCCAGAAGGATTTTTCGAGATAAAGACCTTCAAAGTAAAGAAAATAACGTTTCCTGAGCCAATTTCGAGGTTTTTTATAAAAACATCTACACTACACATCAAAACTAAAAATACCTGAGCAGAAGCAAAAACATGCATATATTTAGTTAAATAAATTTCAGCTACCTAACTTTATTATACTTTGTGCAATTCATAACGAAAGTTGGCCAAAACAGCGGAGTGGATGAGCGCTCCACTCCACCTCTTCGTCATTATTGATTTCCTGTGCTTCGAAAAAATTTTTGGCAGCAAAACAAATTGCGGATCTCTTCTTTCCACTCATCAGGCAATATTATATAAAATTTTGATATAAATTTGAGAGGTCGACCAGCCATCGATTGTTCAAACTTACGTGGAATCACCCTGTATGTAGTTCACGCGGTTCACAGCGACTACTATTAGGTCAATATACAGCCACGCCACATTCGCCATATGAATTCATTTGACCAATAAAAAAAAGAAAGCACGTTGATATTCATCAGTATAATATAATTGTTCGGGTTTTGCGTCCCAAAACTACGTAATAAGTGTGCGGGACTTCGTAGGTGAGACCTCCGGAAATTTCGACGACCTGGTGTTCTTTAACGTGCACCTAAATCGAAGTACACAGGCCTCTAGCGTTTTGCCTCCATTGAAATGTGGCCGCCGCAGCCGGTATTCGATCCGCGTCCTTCTTGTCAGCAGTCCAACACCGTAACCACTAGACCATCGTGGTGGGTGCCCTTTTAACGATACAGCGTTAAAGAGCTCATTTCGCATAAATTCCGGTGTCAGCCTCAGTGTCGGCGCCGGTGTCGGCGTCATTGGTTGGGAGCGAAAAATCATCATCTTGACCGTGACCAAAAAATTATGAAATATGCAAGTAAAATGAATACTAAAAATGCTCGAGTGAGAATCGAACCCAGGCCACCTGCGTGGCAAGCACGTGTTCTACCACAGACATACGCTATTTTTAATTTTCTTTCATGGTATTTATTCCACATAGACATGACACTTGAACGCAATTCAGTACAGACAAAGAACTAATATGTTGATTATGCTCTTATCACGACACAACGATGAACAGGCCGCACTATAATAGGATTTGCAATCATCTCTATAGCGAATACATCAAGTAACAGCCTCTTCCAATAATACATTAGAACAGCGGTAAGGACAAGCACCACCTCACCAATGCCGTATATGACTTTCCACTTGCTCGTATACATTTCTTAGCTGAGTGACCATCCCAATGAAGTGGGCTGTTAGGAAATTATCGGCTCTGCGTTTCTCTGCAACATGTGCATTCCAATGCGCATGTTGCATTCTCTGGAAGCTATGAATTCCAGTGAGAATAAGCACGTCGAATGGTACGTCATTACAACTTGCTGGCAAGAGATATCGAACGGAATGTGAATTTAGCACAAAGTCTTTTTGAAGGGTTCGCTGGAGCACATCCCAAAATAAGATTGCATATGTGCAGCTTAGAAAACAATGCTCAATTGTTTCTGGCACATCACACAGAGGACAAGCAACGGACGACACAAAAATGCCTCTTGAACGAAGCCAATTTTTCTTGAAACTGCTTCGGAAAAAAACACTATATATGAATGTCATATAGTGGAAGGAGTCTCCTCAACGCGTGTATACTATTGCGTGTTAGAATGGTAGAATCGCGCCAGGCCTCAAAAGATATGAATTTCGCAACAAGTGAAAGCGCAACAAGGCCCACCCGTTACAAAGCGCTCAGACATATTTAATAATCATCATCAGCAGCAGTAAAGGCGTAATCAAAGTGAACAGCTGCGTAGGTTCGCGCGTTGGCTTACGGACACGTAGTGGGCCCTTCGCTGATTCGCAAAAAGAATAATTACGCCGTAGTGGGCACACAGCAACTGTACTTGCAGTAGGTATTCTAGGATGCTTTGAAACGGCCAATATTACGCGCACGAGCATTCGTTTCCTTACGGCACGGTTGAGGCATGCACCGAGAACCAAAGCCCGACTGGCAATCGAGAAGTCGATGCGCACGGGGCCCGATTACGCTATCGCGTTCTAGTCTTGAAGGCGAAGCTCAAGCGTCATCCAAGTTTTCGTTCTTACTCTTCTCCCTTGAATACAATTGACGTGACCTGTTTATTTATTCTCTCGTCCATCTAAACATTCACCGATGCTACGATAGCGAACTTCGCAGCGCTCTTAGAGAAAATTTCAGAAGCACGCTTCTCCTCATACGCTGTTTAATGGTATTACTCGAATTTTTTTTAGGGTGTAATGAAATACTAACTCTATGTAGTGAAGGGCTAAACTTTAAGTCCTGCGTTGATTTTAGCCACCGACTGGATAACCTCCTCTCGCTTACCTGTGGCTATCGAAAGGCTGTGGCGCCTCTACCAACCATTGACTGTACTTAGGAAGGAGAGTTCGACCCTCTAACTCTGCACGGGCCACAGGTTTGTATGAACTCGTGCAGCATCTCGCTTTTTTTGTGTTCAGCCAAGGCCAGAAGAGAGCGACACGACGCGACGAGGACGACTATACAGCAGGGATCCCTGCCTACAGCTGGAAACACTGGCATGCCTACTGCAAACAAGGCGCCCGAATGCAGCCGAAACTAATAAGCCCGCCATGTTCTCCGCAAGTGGCCTACATCCTGCGCCTACTCGGAGTTGCGTCGTCAAGCTCTTAATTAGAGGAATATGAGATCCGAACAGCGTTCCATCTTTCCACAGATGCGCCACGGAGACGTGTGGAGAAGGCGTCCGCGGCTACTTAGATATTGCACTCCAGTCCCTCACTTCATGTTGCCTTACTCATCCCGGGAGCGGTATTCCTCAAAAGAATGGTGCGACGTCTGGGATGTACTAAGCCCCACGTAACTGTCATTGTGCGTTGGCATTCGCAGCATTCTTGTAGTATAAAAATGCATGTTTTGGTTTTAGGCTACGTGAAAGTGAGCAGGATAGTAGCTAATCAAGGTCCGTATGAAAAGATCACATGGTCCCGACTCGAAAGCGAAAGCCATCTTCTTCTTTTTCTTCTCAATAGATTATAAGCGTTCGTCACCCCCGCTCGCGCGCTTTTACACGCTGGTAGAAGATTCGATGCGCGAGGGGATGTTAACGATTTGGGCTTTATACGAAACATGACGGCGACGACGCAAACCCGTCGAGAGTCTCCATATAGTTGCGATCGCAGTAAAATGCTATCTTTTTTCTTATTTTTGCACACTATGTCTCGTTTGGCCATTTCCATCCCCTTTTTGCGAAGGCATGTGATGTGCAATGCTGTATGATGTGCATAGTCAAAGAAAGCAAGAAACCTAAACAAAAGAAATTCAAAAACAAGGAAATGAAGAAGTCATGCAGAAATGCAGCGATGCCGATGCATCCTATATCCGGAGCATTCTGTTTGAGCGATGTTTTTGAAGATGAACCCAGGGGTCTAGCGCACTTGCCTGCCAACAGAGAAGGTGTCTTGTTTTGACTGTAACAGTGCGAACAGCTTCCGGTGACTTGACACACTTGGCTCTGTGCTCTAGAAGCACAGCATGACGATGTAAAAGGAAATAAACCAAAAAAGGTCGTTTACAGCGTTGCGAAATTAATCCAGTGACGGTGCGTTCTTCCAAGGCACCGGTTACGTTTTAATTGAGAGAAGCACCGGCCTTGAAAACTGTGGCACATGCATCACTGCGTTCGTCGAATATTTCGGTGAAAAAAGAAGTGTCGTGCTATGAGTTGCCGGCGGGCTTAGTTTTGCAGACGATCGAGTGAAGAGCGGAAATGATGAGGGTGTGTGTTTGGCGTATCACACACGAATGATCTTCCACACGCAAATTTTCTGACCGTGTTAAGATTGGCACCGGCACCAATCTGAGGATCGCGAAATTTCTTGAAAGTGGCAAGATTTGTCGAAATGAACCATAAAAGGAGAAATGCATTCAGGGGACTGCGTTTTGTTGCATACTAGCCTCCGAATATATTAAAACAGTGCAATAAATCATTAAAAAGCTCGGCTATGTTGAATGGACTCTTCGTGTGACTCCCCACGATACTATACTACTTACTTATCAAAGACTAATCCGGCCAATTCTTGAATGGGCGTCTATATTATGGCACCCTTTTCATAGAAAGGATATTCACAAGAGTTAGTTAGTACAGTCTAGAGGTGTTCGTTTTATATGCCGTAGGTACGACAGTTTTTGTTTACCTTCCTCAAACCTTTCTAGCCCTAACCTTACCCCTTTGTAAACACGTCGCCACCCTGAATGTTGAAAGTTTCTCGCCTCGCTAATTAACTCGTCACGCCTTAATTGTTTAGAGAAATATGTTAAGTTCACTGACCCTTCCCGTGCTCGTCGCTCTCACAAATTCGTCTTGTAACATTTCAAACAAGAACTGACGTGTTCAGAAACACTTCTTTTATTTCAATAATTGAACACTGGAATGGTTAAATGCTTCACCAGGAGGTCTTTATGAATTGCCATGTCGTGAATTTTGTGTACACTTGATGTAAGATGTATGATCCTCACTCCCCTCTCTTTCTCTCTCTTTATATAAAGACAGACAGACAGACAGACAGACAGACAGACAGACAGACAGACAGACAGACAGACAGACAGACAGACAGACAGACAGACAGACAGACAGACAGACAGACAGATAGATAGATAGATAGATAGATAGATAGATAGATAGATAGATAGATAGATAGATAGATAGATAGATAGATAGATAGATAGATAGATAGATAGATAGATAGATAGATAGATAGATAGATAGATAGATAGATAGATAGATAGATAGATAGATAGATATGGGTGCCTTCATGCGAGATGACTCTTCAGGACGACATTCCAAAATCCTTGTTGCTTGAGCGCTGCCTGTGATTCGAAAAACAGGATAAAGCCTTCACTGAAGTGCTTCAAGAAAGACGCTTTCAGCAATGACGCAAGGTGGCCGAACTACAATGACGGCATCGTTTCTAGGGTGCAGAAAATAGGCGAAAATTTAACGAGAGCTGGCGTCTTCGCAAAACAATATGCCCCGCCCGACTACCCGTCTTCCCACGCGCCAATGCGTACACGCACTTCTGCTGAATAACTCTTGAGACTGAAAGCACACTCTCACGTGATAGCCAGAGGAGAAAGCAATAAGGGCAGAAGTGCACACATCTTGCCACCTCTTAATATTCACATACTTAATAACGCTGGCATCTTAACACTACAAAACCGAACGAAACTAACAAGACTAAAACTAATGTTTCAACTACTTCACAACATAATAAAAATAGATACTTCAAGGTATATATTTTATTTTCAAGGCAGACCAACCCGTCATAAGCATACCCATACTCTTGCCGAATACTCTTCCAACACTAATTGCTTCAAATATTCATTTTTCCCTCTAACCATTAAAGATTGGAACTCACTGACACCTACCCTAACCACCGAAACATCCATAAATTGTTTACAACTGCGAGTGAAAGCGAATTGCTTGCCTCACAAAGAGCACTAACGACATTACAACATCAGTAAACCCGCTAAGCGATGAGTCTATGTCATGTTACTAATACATAGTTTTTCTCTGCTATTTATATGAAGGTAACATTTTAAGTGACATATTCTTCGAATATTTTATTGTTGTTCATGAAATTGTTTGAACAATGTGTTCAATAATAATGTGTTGCTGATCTTCCGTAATGTTTACAAATGTATACCTTATCCTTTTTCAGTTGTTCTTGGCGATAAGATCGCCCATGATTTTGTTACTAAAATTGTTTTATGGTGTGTACTTCTATCGCAATGTGCAATGTATGATTTTGTATGTAATTTTGACTTTTTTGTGATCTTAACCATATATGATCTTGTGTAAACATGCAGAACTTTCATGTGCCTTCCCTGCTATCATCTCTGAAGAGATTGGCAGTATTGTTAAATAAATAAATAAATAAATAAATAAATAAATAAATAAATAAATAAATAAATAAATATTTTGGGAAAGCTGGTGCCGCATAACCCAGCAACGCAGGAACCCTTCCGAAGCGTTGGCGCAAGACACCCTTTCAAGAACACGTGACGCATAAGGGGACATGTGATGAGAAACCAGATGTAACAAGCGAAATACAACATCACTTCCGTGATGCTACTGAGAGGCAACAGCGGTGCCGGCAGAATTCTCTCTCTTTCTGTCATTTTATTTTTATGCAGAGCGTTTTTTATAGTAATATACACCATACACTGGCACGTCGTATTTGAAATTGGAGATCCTTAATGTCTCAAACAGTGTTGAACATTTTAAATATTTCAATATGTTTCGCAACATGGGGTTCGCACGCCATGGCTGCTTCGGTTTCAGCAGAGTTCCGTAGATGATCTGCACGAAGTTGCAGGTTCGATTCCTTCGGTTGATGATGGAGTGCAAGGATTCTAATAGCATCAATCAGTAAGTTAGCATTGAAAAAAAGTCAACTTTTGTTTAAATGTCTGATTTCTCCGCTCTACCACTCACACTGAGGCCCTGAAAGGCCGTTTAGATCTAGCCCTACAGCAGCGCAAGGCCCAGAGATATGCAGCCCACCTGATACAGATTCCACCCAATCCCGGGGCCCGTGCATTTCGTCTATTGCGGCATTGCGGCTACCTAGCAGAAACGTAAACGCGCTGTTAGTTAAAAAAAGTAAAGGCTGGAGTTCCGGACAGCTGTTTGCAGGAAATATCAGAAGGAAGTGAAGTGTGCACAATGTCCTTACTTACTGGAAGGTAAAAGAAAAACAGCCACGCCTTTGTAGCAAGCAAGTTTGGTGCGCTTTCGATAGCTTCACCAAATCGTTCTTCTATACGCAACTTGTAATTTTTCGACGGTGGCAGAGAAAGGTCTGTATTTATCTCAGGTTCCGGCTAACCGAATACCTCGAAGAAATGAGAAGCAAATTTGAAGCAGTGTTCAAATCGAAAACGGCGGAGCTTTTCTCCATGCTCGAGAACAAAAACATAAGTGTCTCGCTTACATTCCAGATGTGGTTTTCCTCTCATATTGCGCAAGAACTTGGCATAGTTCAGTTTGCGTTTCTTCCTCTCCAACAGTTCATATCACCTCGCCTGCGGCGATTCTTATACGGTAACTCGGAGTTAGGTAAGTTTGTCGCGAAGAAACCAAGATGCAGAATTTTTTAATACTTTCAGTGCTTTGCGAGAGAATGCGTACACGAAGGTCGATGCGATATCTTCGCTAGGTTCCCTTTCTTGGGTGAGACAAAGGCATAGCCAAGTTAGTAATGCGGAAGAAACCGTTTCGCAGCTCGGAAAGTCCGAACTCGGCTCTAACCCCACGTGCTTTTCGCGGTGGAAATGTAGAGCCAAGAAAGAGAAAGACAAATGGGGAAAAAATCAGAAGCCCCTCCTTTCGGGAAAATGGGGGCAAACGAAGCTTGGCGTGTGCGTGCCTGAACTATTAGTTTCTTTCTTTCTTTTTCTTTGTTTCCTTCTTTCTTTCCTTCTTTCTTTCCTTCCTTCCTTCTTTCTTTCTTCTTTCTTTCTTTCTTTCTGTCTTTCCTTCTTTCTTTCTCTCTTGCTTTCTTTCTTTCTTTCTTTCCTTCTTTCTTTCTTTCCTTCTTCCTTTCTTCCTTTCCTTCTTTCTTTCTTTCTTTCCTTCCTTCCTTCTTTCTTTGTTTGTTTCCTTCTTTCTTTAATTCTTTCTTTGGTTCTTTCCTTCTTTCTTTCCTTCTTTCTTTCATTCTTCCTTTCCTTCTTTCTTTCTTTCTTTCTTTGTTTGTTTCCTTCTTTCTTTGGTTCTTTCCTTCTTTCTTTCCTTCTTTCTTTCGTTCTTTCTTTGGTTCTTTCCTTCTTACTTTCTTCCTTTCTTTGTTTCTTTCTTTCTTTCTTGCGTAATTTCTTTCTTTGTTTGTTTCTTTCTATCGCATTGCGCAATGCTCACTCCTAACTGTTTCCTTCCTCCATGCCGGAAATCAGGCATTCATCCACATGCTTAGCAGCGGAACAGTTCAGTCGCTACATGCAACAGCGAACGGTCATACGTTCACATCGAGGCATCAATGAAATGTGGCCACGCGAAACGAAGAGTCACCTGGATAAAAGATCAGACTGCCGTAGCAGAAACGGCTGGTCGTCGACAAGCCCACGATCGAGAGTGTGTCCGCTATTGGGAAACGGCGCATAAAAACATTGATGTGACCGGCGCACCTTCGAGGGCCGCAGTTCAGTGCGCTGCGATTCTAGAGGCAACGCAAAGCCACGTTAGTTGCAGAAAGCTTTCCGGGAGGCTCGGGGGCCGGATCAATCCATCGACTGAGAAGAAAACAATTGGGAGCAGCTGCGCACTCGCGCTACGAAGACTGAGGAAGCGGCCGAGCTGGTTGCGTTGCCGTCATCCTTTCCCTCACTTTCCATTTCCCACCCTCTGCTATACTACAGTATACGAGACTGTGCTATACTGTGCGCACTTTTCAAGGAGCGAAGCAAAAGAAGAAGAGGCCGAAAAGAACGCGCACCGGTTCATGATGATGATATTTTTCGGATTCAGCAGACACGTATATGTATTAAAATCGCAACTACAATGTGTACGCCGTGTTGTGGCGCACTGCCCGTGAGGTGCCATATCGCCATGTCTACCGCGGTGCTGCTACCGCTCCGACTTTTTACTTTATTTTCTGCTTTCTTTTTTCTATGGGGCTGTGAACTAGTCAAGCTGTCTAACACAGCTTTTTTTCACAGTCCTTTCTTTCTGTACAACAGAATGGAAAATAAACTTTGACTGACTGACAATACGCCCGGCTGAAACAGATCCGCTGATAAAAGAAGGTGCCTTTCGTCTTCCTGGTCTTCGTAGGCGAATGCATAAGGGACCCTGTGAGTTCTTTCTTTTTTTTTTCGAAGTTTACCGTAAGGGTTCTTGAGAAAAGGGGGAGCCAGAGAAGCGTGACTAATCGGACCCCTTGTGTGATTGGTCGATGCTTTCGACATCACATCTATAGCTGCAATGCGTGACGAGCTCATGGTTTCTTCATCACCTTTTTACGTGATTTTTTAGCAAGGTGAATTCGATTCCCCACCGTCTGTAGCCACCTGTAGGCTTCGAACTACTGCACAATTACTACGAGATCCAAGGATTGTGCGGTACGTATTTGGCATGCTCGACATTTTCGAGCCGCGGCAAATCACTTCCAAATCGTTTCCTTCCGTCTAGTGAACTGCTCGAAGTACACCACGGTCACAGCTCCACTTACAATACTCTCGGACTTAAACGCCATAATTTAGGGCTAATTAAGGCAGCTACTATCGTTTCCAGCGTTCACAGTTCGTGTCATATCGGCGTAACTTTCGAATCGAGAGAGAGAGAGAGAGAGAAATGTTTTAATGAAAAGCTGGAGATGTTTGGCGGGCTATTCGCCTGACATGCTCGAACACTTACATCAGAGGCAACGTGACCTTTAGAGGCCAGGTGTGCAGCGATATGACGCGGTTGTCAGAAGCAATGGCTCACTATCAATCGTTGTACTGCAAAAAAATTCACCGACGATTACGATACTGCCTAATGCGAATTGTGAGCGCAGCTTCGTGTTGGCGCAAGGCCAACATGTGTTTGAAGTTTTGGCTTTCCGCAAGGTATCGACTACGCCATAAATCATAATTTTTGTGAAGTACGACAGCACCCACTACGCCATTAGTCGTCTTTGTGCGGATAAACGAGGTACCCGCTACACATTTGTAAAATATTATGTGCAATTTGTTGATGCTGCATGTGGCTGATGACTATGACGAATTATGGCTGAGCATTTGCAATGGGTGGGAAGCATTAAAACACGCACTCGTTGCGCAATCAGCGTTGTGTGATGTCAGGTTGTTATTTTATTCTTCTGCCACGCTATATTAGATAGGTTAACGCGATTCCTTGCCCGACATGACGCCTGTACAGGATCTTTTTGCTAATGAGCTCCAAGCACCAGCGTGGCTCTCGATGATACCATTGGCTCCGCATGCGTGTCTAACATTCGAGTTTCCGTAGACTGCGTATACCCATTAATCAGAGCATGTCGAAAGGTGTGCGGCCACATTTCATACAAATCACTCTACAGCTAAAATACTTATGAAAACTTACAGTATCAGCCGTACTGGTATGAAATGCACTGCTAAGATACCCTTTTAACACAGTGTTATTTTGAAACTTCTATCTGTGTAACGCTTATGGTGCGCTTACAGAGGAGGCTGAATCTTTTGTACGCTATGTATATACATTAAGAGCATTTCTAATAAATACCATGTAAGAAACAGCGTGGTTCTGTGGAAGAATACACGACTGCCACGCAGAGGGCCCGGGTTCAAGTTCCATTCGATTCTGGGCATTTTTTTCTCATTTTATTTTCTTATATCTTGTTACGCCACCGACGGCAGCGGCGACGGCAACGGCGAAGGCGACGCCGCTCAACGCAAGAACGGGCGCCTAAGAGCTGCGCTCAAAAAGGATCTCGGGTTTCAATCTGTGAGTACTGCACGCGACAGGTGTATGAGGTTGATCCCTTCAAACATTCTTGAAGGACTTTACATGCAGCACGGAATTCCACGTAGAAAGCTTTAGAACATCACATTTTATGTCTCATACACTTTTCCCCGATAGAAATAAATTTTAACGTTGATTTTCTTCGTTAAATTGGAACGAAAGAGATAGCACGCACACGAAATTCTGGCGTCGTTGTGTCTGAAAGAGGATTCTGGTTCAAAGAACCTCTAGCAGAGCACGCGAAATTCTCTGGATTCTCCTACTTGCAAACTGACCGTTCGCGTGCTTCGGGGCATATGCTTTCTGCATCTTTGCCTCGTTTTTCTATAAGTATTCTCAAGTTAGTCTGTCCAAGCGGTAAACCTGATCTATTTAGTATTGCCAGCAAAAACGCGATGTTCGATGCAAGTCCGCGTTCTTTGAATAGTAGGCGTAGAGAGAGAGAGAGATCTAAGAAAGACAGGCAAGTCAACCATGAAAATATCCGCTTGGCTGCCCTCTATTCTTAAAAGGGAAAAGGGGTGTAAAACACAATGATAGGCATAACGTTAGCAGCAATAAAAGGTGGTAGGGCCACTCAGCGTAAAAACAAAAAAAAACAAAAACAAACAAAGGTTGATCTCTTTTTGATGCGCATTAACCATGAGGTGAAAGTGAAACGTGTATTCATAGGAGTATTTTCGGCTCTGTTGGACGTTAAGAAATACAACTGCGCACATATGAGCACTCTTTATCGAAAACCCCAAAATTGACAGCAGATCAAACGCTACCTGCTTTGGTTCTACACACAGCAAAGCTCTTTCCGATTTTGGTCTTTCACCCACGCTAAGACGCGCAGGACGCGGCTTTCTTTTAAAGACTATAGTCTTTCTTGGGATACTTCAACGGAGCAATTTTGGTCTGTCTTTCTGTCTGTCTTTCTGTTTGTCGGCACGTCACTCGATTCAGCCACACGGCCAAAGTTGAACCAGTTGCCCAAGGGCCAGCCATCTTGAACTGGTTTGTAGGTTCATACTTGTGAACGCTGTCGATCAAAAAGAAATATCACATATATCTCAGGCGCAACATCACTAGGTAAGTATTAGGTGGTGTGTTCCTTTAATAGAAAATGCATACATACGTAATTATAAAGATCCTACCTTCTTAAGCTGCGCTTAAAATGCGACTGCGCTGAAACTTGCCTTCCTCTGTGCCCTCTGCACGAGCTCATTGTTGTGTTTCGGTTTCGGTTCTGTATTGCACTGTACAAATGCTATGGGGCGCCGCTCTGGCATTCCTGTTTTACGCAGGCGACGTGTAAATAAAAGAGTGTGTGGAGAGTACTCGTTGAGTGCGGACGTTTCTTCTGCTTCAGCGCATCGCGCCAAACCGCGTGTTTGGGCTGGTTGGCGTCCCCACCGGTCGCGTTGGTCACCGCCGGTCTTGGCCTGCTGCTGCGCCGGGACTACCAGCCCGCAACACAGCACTCATGTTTCCCCACGTATTGCCAGATGGCGTCCATATCTTACGCAGCGCCTCTTCTATCGTCTTTAGACGACATTTGCAGCGAAGCACGCAGATACGCGGCCAATTTTTTTTCTTAATTTCGCCCCCATGAAACGCGGTCGCCGTGGCCGTGAATTGAAGCTGAGGCGCCTTCACCTTAACAGAACAAAACATGAGCCACTATCCCACCGTGACAGGTAACATAGTGAGACGTTACTGCTTGACACCATGTTAGTTTTTCCCGTGACGCATGGCACTCAGCTGAACAGCATGTCCCGAACTTCAATATTATAGATAGATCAACTTTATTGTGGTCCCTCGGAAGGCGCTCTACCACGTTGCGGGCCGCTCCCACGTCGCAATAGAACAAGTCTCTCTGCTGCGTCGCGGGCCCGTCGGACTGTCCGCAGCTGTTCTTCGAGTCCCGAGCTGGTAATAGCAGCCTCCCATTTGGACGGCGTGATGACATTTATTTTCGCTTCAGAAGTTTACAGAGCTTACAAGAGAAGCAGTGCAGATTACAGGTACATACAAATCGGCGACTCCGTGCTGCCAAGCATTTCGACAACGGTTGTTCCACCATCCCAACGAAATTCAACGCCGAGAAATTCAAAAACGCTCACTTAACATATCTAGCAACGCAACATGTTCGCGCGGTCATGACGACGAGGATATGCATAATTTGTTGCTCCACTGTGCCAAGCACATGGCACATCGACAGCGACTCTAACAGGAACTCCACTTGCTGGACTCAGAGCGAACTTTATCATTAGCGAAAATACCAGACCTATGGCCATGAGGGATGCATCACAAAGCAGTCGAAGTGCTTCAACAATTTTTTGAAGACATATTTTAGATGCGAAGCATCTTATGGCGGACTTCAATACGGTGGTGGTGGTGGTGTGCGGCGTGACCACCCTCACTGCGCATGCGCATACCCTCTCCACAAACCTCCTCTCCTAACACCTCCTCTCCACTCACCCTCTCCTGCCCCCTCCCATTCTTTTGCGCAACGCCGCAATGAGCGCCAGCGCATGCGCGACCCATCTCCCTCTCTCTCCCCTCGCGCGCCTGTCCACCGCGTTCCCCACTCGCCCTGTGAGAATTAACGGCCAGTCTAGAGGGAAGACACGACGCGCGTAGCGTTCCTCTTCGCGTTCCACGACGCGAGGTCGGTAGCATGCCCAACGAACACCAACGGAACGCTATCCTGCAAGTGCTCCGGCTTCGCATCGCCTCATGATCCCCTTTAGCGGGAGATGGTGTAATTTTTATGAGTGTTTAGTGAACTACATGGAAAGTGTGCACCGTGATTGTATGTGTGCTCTTAAAGCGAGAAATTTTGAACTCACCAAATGCATGACTGTATATATTCATACGTTTTCTTCTTGTTTCTTAGGTTTCATTTTTATCCTAGCAACCAAGTCAAAAGGAGCAGCCGTCTTCAAGGAATGGTTACAACCCGTTCATTTATTTTTATTTTAATAACACAAAGGGGGTTTACAACGCTTCTGCGAGGCAGTGAAGATTAAGGATTGAGACCATAGAAAACAAGGCTTTATCTTTTAATGAAACTGGTTTACTCTCGAACTAGCATGTGGAAGCCGAACTTGTTGGTAAATGTGAGCTAATCGAGGTCGCAAAAGTACTACTCGGCGACGGAGTGGAGCTTGTTGCTTGGCTAGTTGATTGATACTGTACCAACGCACTATAAAATTATAGCGATTTAGCGAAAAAAATGAACTAATACAGGGATGGTGAAGCGGAGTGGAAGGAGTTAAAACTGTCCTTGTTGACCACAGCAGGGTTGAAATTTGGGCTTGTTGCTGCATTATCGTCGACGAAAATAGCACTCGTTCAACAAGGACACACGAACACAGGCGCTTGTGGCTAGTGTCGACAAGCGCTTGTGGCGAGTGCCAGGCCATGTGCCTTCGTGTTCAACCAGTGCTATTTTCTTCAACGATATCGATTCCCTCTCTCGTAATTTTTCGTGTTTTTTATCCTTACGCGCAAGGTGGCAATAGTGTCTGTAAACTTATTTTTCTGATGTCGTCATTTCCTAACACAATAATAATCTTTTAGCGCAGTTCTTACCCGCCAACCTAACATTCTCATCAATGGCAAACTGTAATTTCAGGCACCGCCAACTTGGAGATATCAACCGTGCCACAGGTGGAACGCAATGGAACCAGAAGGTAACGGATTCACCCGAAACCATCGATAGAAACGAAAACGCCGTGATACTATAACACGTAGTAGCAATCGATATTAACGCGAAGGAGCCAAGTATTGTGACAGAAGATGATAGGCGTGCAAATAGGGACGCAAGAGAAAAGTGAAGACACCGCGAACACCGCGCCGACTTGTGTCCGCGTTTGCACGCTTACTGCAAACTAGCTCAGCTTCCTGTCATTCAATGTATTATTGCATCTCTGGCGTGCTCGTGAGGCAAACGTTAGGCAGGCACACAGGTGGATTTAGTATTGCGTTAGTGGTGACGCGAAAGGGCAAAGCGCTCTGCGCAACGCACCTAAATGCGAACTGCGCAGAAAGTCTTGCTGTAGGGACGTTCGAATACGCAGAACACACTTGCCAAGGAATCGAAGGTGCGAATACAGCGAAGGCGGCATACCGACGAGGCAGCTAATCGCAACGCGCACTGCACGAGTTCGCGGCGTTAGCTGCACGAAGCGTCCGAAGCGAGGTACCCCTTGTGTTCGGCATGCTTGAGAGCTGCGGCGGCGTTCAGAAGCCGCGATCTCCTCCGGTGGTACTTGAACCACAGCGCCGCTCCGGTGGCCGCCGCTAGGCATAACGTGGCCGCCGCGGCGACGCAGACGATGATGAGGATCGTGGTGTCCTTGGGTGGTAGTGTGGCGGTATTCTCTGACGATGCTAGCTCTGCGAAAAGAAAAAGGAGACAAGTAAAGCAAAGTACAACGCGATGGTAAGTTAACGTAACCAAATGCAATGCTTGACGCACGCGTCTCTTAAATGTGGTGATAGAGAAATGAAAAGCTACAACAGAAAGAACTTCGATAGATCCTAGCCCATGAAAAACATCGGGGCCACATAGGGGAGGTGGTAAAGTATTGCATAGCCAGGCATAGTATGACATTGCAAGGGGTTGGGAAAGGGACGTGAGGGTGAGAAGGGAAAGGAGGAGGTGAGAGAGTAAAGCATAGCATAGTCGCAAGCATAGCATAGATAGATAGATAGATAGATAGATAGATAGATAGATAGATAGATAGATAGATAGATAGATAGATAGATAGATAGATAGATAGATAGATAGATAGATAGATAGATAGATACGTAGATAGATACGTAGATAGATACGTAGATGGATACGTAGATAGAAACGCTCAAAGTGCCAGAGGTACGCTAAGAAATGCTTCGCATTAAAAAAAATATATCTAAGTAAAATCGAAAAGCGGTTGCGTATAAAGCACAGCGATTAAGCATAGAAACACGATACAGGCAGCACCTCAAAGAGATCATAATAATTGTTGCGTTTGGCGTCCCAACGCCACGATATGATTACGAGAGAGGCTGTAATGGAGGGCTCCGGAAATTTTGCCCACCTGGGGTTCTAATACCTAAATATAAGTACACGGGCCTCTAGCATTTTCCCTCTATCGAAATGCGGCCGCCGTGAACTTCGAGTCAGCAGTCAAGCACCATAATCACTAGACCACCGGGGCGGGTAACCCGTAAAAGCTATGCGAATTAAATTTAGTGCCTACAAAAAATAGCGTAAAACTGCTCGTTGTGACGCTCCTGAGAAAAAAAGGAGCATTTGGTATAAGAGTGTTTCTCGAATACTTTTGCTAGCATATTTAAAATGGCTCCGATAATTTGGGTTATTATAATGGAAACTCAATTTTGCGATGTTACTTAGCAGTAAGCAGAATTTTTGTTACTGTATACACTAGGCGCGCCCTGTTTATTATATATTTGCTCTCAACATCGCATTTACATAACAGTAAATTGAAGTGGACTATAAGTATGGGAACAATAGCAGAAATGACGCAGGCAAATAAAAGCAAGACTAAATCAGAGAGCTCACCTTGGCAGTACGCTAAAGGCATATTGCAGTAAGTAGACCAGAAAAAAACAATATAGAATCGTATGTAATGTATGGGATGTAAACGAAGGAAAAAGATTACACCATTTCCCGCTAAAGGGGACCATGAGGCGATGCGAAGCCGGAGCACTTGCACGATCGCGTTCCGTTGGCGTTCGTTGGGCATGCTACCGCCCTCGCGTCGTGGAACGCGAAGAGGAACGCTACGCGCGTCTTGTCTTCCCTCTAGCCTGGCCGTTAATTCTCACAGGGCGAGCGGGGAACGCAGTCGGCAGCCTTGCGAGAGGGGGGCAGCGTAGGAGAGGAGAGAGAGGGGGAGGGGACGCGCATGCGCTGGTGCTCATCGCGGCGTTGCGCAGGAGAGAATTTCGGCATGTCTAGCCAGCGTTTTAGAGGAAGAGTGGAAAGGGGGAGGGGAAGTGGGGAGGCCGAGGGGAGAGGGAAGGGGGGAGGGGGAGAGGGTATGCGCATGCGCAATAAGGGTGGTTACGCCGCACACCACCACCACCACCGGATTGAACTCCGCCATAAGATACTTCGCATATAATAGCTAAGAAAGAACTTCTGCTAACAATCAAATGTGATTTTAAAAACTATTTGAATAGAAAACGCCAAGATCGCGGTTGTTATGTTCTGTTACATCCAGCATCGGCACCGGTGGTGCTATAGCTATTGGAATATTATTTGCGCATAATTTAATCTTAGTGCTTGTAAGTCAAACCTACATTCACGAGATCCTTCAAATCGCCGATGTGTGAAAGCCACTAGACGCAAAGCAATCCCCCAAACTTGCATTCTTCAGACTTCGTAATGGAGCATCACGCAAGAGAAACTTCGATGATGACACTACAGCGGCCTCAGAATGTGTGCGAAAGACGCCCCCGCGCATAGGAGTACGCGGCACAGGACAGTTCCTATCGCGACGACGCGAGTGCCACCACGTGGCTCTGCTCCATCAATACGGGCGCTCAGAGCTCATCGGCCCTCGCTGGAAAACTCTGGTGGAAAGGTAAAATAATTGTAGCAAAACAGCCATTTGGGCTAGTTGGTAACGGTTCATATCTTAAAGCAAAAAGGCGCACTGCGGGAACAAGGACATAAGAAGGGAGAACATATTGTAACATTTATGTGCGCTCTTTCAATAAACCTTCAGTTGCGAGTGTGCGCCTTGTGTCGTCGGGTCCTCTCATCTTATGTCCTTGTTCCCGCAGTGCGCCTTTTTGCTTTAAGAGATAAAATAATGTCACTCACTTTATTTTTATTGGCATAGTAGCAGCAGTATCAGCATGACAAGCGGAGTTCACCAACGTTTATTGTTTCGCACGTTGGTGTTGCAGTATCTTGTATCTTAAGGTACACGATACACTCTTCAATGTATCGAAAATACATATACTGATACACGCCTTGTGAGACGTGTCGCGATACAGATACAAGATACCCAAAGAGTATCTGAGATAGTATCTAAGATACATGTATCTTCGATAATGCCCAGCACTGTCGTTTCCTCCGTCTCTCTGTTTGCCTTTCTTCCTTTCTTTCAATTCTTTTTCTTTTTTTTCTCTCCTCCTCTCTTTGTACTCGTTCTCTCACCCGTCAGGCTTAATACAGGCCACGTCGTAGCGGTGAGTAGTGGGATTAGGCCAAATTCTGTGCCACATACCCGCTCATGACGATGACAATTTTCGGGCATGGTCACACACTTTACGCCGAGCTAGAACTGCTTCGCTGTTTAAGAAAAGGATTACTGCTGAACGGAAATTACCTTTGAAGGAAAGCCGGTCACACGTATATCTGTATGCGCCTTTTCCAAAGAACTAACGCTCTCTGTATCGTGGACTCGTTAGCGATCTGCCTTTTCGGATGTGCTAATACGATCGGTCATCGAGGTCACGCTTCATTTCACGTTGCTACACTTGACTGTTGCCTGGATACGAACGCGTGACCGTCGTTGTTGCCGGTAGCAACAGAAGTGTTGCGCTGCTAAGCACATGAATGAAGGTCCAATTCCAGGCACGGAGGAAAGAAACTTAGAATTACAGAGAGCTGAGCTATTTCGTAGCTATTCATGTTAAAGAGACAGGGCGTGCCAGCACGGACACAAAAGAGCAGTCATGACACCACAAACGCTGTGGTATGGATGGTGTTTTCACTTCGCCGTTGTGCCCGTGTTTGCACGCTCTGTCTCTTTACCATCCCCAAGGAAACAGTTGGGAGGTGGCATTGCGCAATGAGAAAGAAGGAAATAATGAAAAGTAGTACGTTAGGCACGCCCACGCAAAGCTTCGATCGTCCCCTTTTCCCGATAAGGGAAGGACTCCTCAACTTTTTCCAGCCTACGACACGCACAAAGTCCACAACCGCTGCCGTCAATCATGCCTAAAATGTAAAAATAAGAAGTTTACCTAGACACGTCATGCAATGCAAGATACACATAACCGGCGAAAGAGAGTAGGAAAGCATTTATGTTTTTTTTGTGTGTGTGCAAAGTTCATACAGTGATTCACATCTTTAAACGAGGCAATACCACTGGACAAAAAGAGAGAGCATATGACATATTTGCCGTATAGTACTGCTAATGTATTTCTTTACAATTACAGACTATTATCATGCTTTCTTTTTGCTTTTCTTTATTTATATCAAAATACCCCATACGCGAACTTGAAGATGTTTTACTTCTGCAATGCATGTTCCTTGTCCAATATAGTGGGCAAGAACCACCTCATAGCAGCTTTTAGGGGCGAAGCGCCTTAGGGTCTCGGTGTGTCGGTGTGCATCGTCGTGTCCTGTCCAATTGCTTGTGTGCATCGTTGTGTCCTGTCCGTTTGCTTGAGCGCAAGGGAGGGCGCCAGCGCCTCAGTGCTCGCCGTGTGCCGAGAGAGAGCGAACGGCGCGCGTTGATAATGGAAACGCTCTTTTGCAATGAACGCTGAACCAACGTTACTAGAACAAACTCAGTTTCAAAGCTCCGTATCTCCGCCAGCGGAGGAGGGTGGTCCGAACGGCGGTCGCGAGAACTAGCGGCGCTGCAGTTCCGTCTTGCGCCACTATCGGCGCGTCGTCTGCTGCCACGGCATAACGCTGCGGTCCGCCGCGCAGTTGCTCGCGGAAACTGCGCGGCAACTTTATTATTGTACTAGCTAGGTGGATACTTAGGTGGACGTGCATAAGGTCGTCTGTATGCATTGGCTCGCGTGCGTTGTTCATTGATTGGCTAAGAATCAATGTTCGGTCTATATTGCCACGCCCACTTCTTGTTTTATTTTGATGTATTCGGGTTTGACCAGCAAGGACGGTTATCAACGTTCGACGCTGACCGCGAAGCAGTGTTCGAGAAGCTTCGCGATTGTAGTAGATCGTTTTGGTAAGATTGCGCGCTGCACGCGAATGTTCCAGCTTTGTCAAGAGATAACGCCGCCACCAGCGATATCGCTGGAAAGTTCGATAGCGCCTGTATAAAAGCCGACGCGCTTGACCGCTTGTCAGTTGATCGACGGTCGACGCTCTGTTCGCCGCTATCAGTGTATTGCTGTTGTTTGACTTTCAGTTTCCCGGCCACAAGTTCGGCCAAATAAAGAGTTTCATCTCGGACCTCCTGACTGCTGCCTTCGTCGACGTCACGACCCCGTGACAATATTTGAGCTGTCTATATTGCGCTTAACTTCCAAGCATATGAGTTTCTAAGCGAATGAGGGTTTTCAGCGTAATTTTTATAACTACCACCACAGTTTTAGCCGCTGCCGTCTTATCTAGACCAAGAACAACCCAACACGTTTGTAAAAGCCTTTATAGTGTACAAAGAAGCGTACTTACTCGAGATACAAAAACGTTCTATAAAAACAGCACTCATGTTTCTACAATTTATTGAAAAAGAACTTTCTCGAAAAACATCACCAATGCTTTGCAATGTTTACAAGACACGTTTTCGCGACGGTTAAAGGGATACTGACCCAAAATAGGAAAATTTTACGAGAACTCGGTAAATGAAATCTCAGTGTGCGATTACATCGAATAGATGTCGTCTCTGAGCAATTTTTTCAGCGGATAGTTGTATTTTCGGTGTCTCATCTCGGTGCCTTAAACAATTCGAACAGAGCGGCCGTCATGTGAGCACCGAGCAGTTATTCGCGCGTACTCTGTCGCTAGAAGAGTCGTCAGTATTCAACTTCAGTTTTTCAACTTCACCGAGCAGATGTTCCATGCCCGCAGCACTTCTTACACTGTACGACAGCCGTTTGCGTTTCGTGCTCTAACCGTTCACTACGCAGTTAAACTGTTCGTCAACTACAATTATATTTTGCACAAGTAAGTCTCCGTTCCCGAAGCAAAGTGTGGGATTGGGCTAGTTGGTATTCCATTATTAAACTGCTCAGCGCAAAACATTTGACACGGTACACATAGAAAAGACGAGGACTAGCGCTGGTCATCGTCTTTTCTATTTGTACCGTGTCAAATATTTGCGCTGAGCAGCCCGTTCCCGAGCCGGCGAGTGTAAAATATTCCGCACATCTTGTTCAATACCTCGTCGTAAAATCTCTAGAAAATCCACTACTTTGAAGGCATAGCGACAGCTGACAACTGATCGAATGACAGTGTGATGCAACTCTCAGTCTCGGTAGCGTATATAGGTAATCGCCTGCCTTTCGTTTTGCTGTTCTATTTCTGGCGCAGGGGCGTAGCCAAGGGGGGGTTGGTGGGGGTTCAACCCCCCCCCCTCCGAAAAAAATTTCTGGCTACGCCCCTGTTCTGGCGGCTCCTCAAAATTGGGCACCAGGCTTTCGCGGGACGCCGTGCGTCTTGGGGGGGGGGGGGGGGGGGAGGGATTTGCGCCTAAACCCCGAACATTTTGCCTTTGAAATGTGGGGTGGAAGTGCTAGGAACAAGCACGGCACGGCACCTGGCCAGAGTTCCCACTTTCCACGTGCCATGGGATCAAAACTTCTTGTCCCGCAACGACACGACGATAGTGCTTCACAATGTCGTCACTCTCAAAATGAACGTCACAGACCTTGCATTTCGCAGTAAGCTTTCTATCTTTCCGATGCAAAGCTTGAATTGCGTAGGGTCTTTTGGAGGTCCGAAGAAGTGTCGTGAAGCGGAGTCGTCGTTGCGGTAGCGGCGCAAAGCAAGTCGGCATACCTCACTGTGAATCTGTTCGCCCTCGTTACGCTTCGTACATCATGCACGTGTCTTCGTACAAGACGCTAAGCCTGCTCAGGAACAGTCGCAAAAATGACGAGCTAACAAAGTGCAGACGACGCTGTAACCCACGTGCGCTCGTACATCGGCGCCGCCGATCACAACAAGCGCCAGCCGCGGGAGCTAGACGTGACTGCAGCGCCACTAGTTCTCACGACCGCCACGCGGACCGCCTCTCCGGCGGAGCTTTTAAACTGAGTTTGCTCTAGTAACGTTGCGCTGAACTACCAGCTCGCAAGGAACGAGAATGCGCCCTCGCCCGCGAGAGACAACGCCGACGCAGGCAGCGTCTACTAGCAAGTTTCTTGATTGAAAAAAAAAACGCTCCAAATCCCGCCGAAAGACGATAGACGAGTGCTGCGTGAGATATCAGCGCCATCTGGCATACGTCGAGAAACATGAGCTTGTACAGAGGGCTTCCTTCTTCCGTGGCAGAGGTCGTTCGTCGCCGTCTTGCATTTTCAACGCAGCCGCATTTTCAGCGCAGCCGCCATTTTAAGCGCAGCTTAAGAAATTTAGAATTACGTATATATGTATTTTCTCGTAAAGGAACACACTACCTAACACTTACGTAGTTATGTTGCGCCTCAGTTATGCGTAATGTTTGCTTTTTGATTGACAATGTAGACAAGTATGAACCTACAAACCAGTTCAAGGTGGCTGGCCCTTGAGCAAGTGGTTCAACTTTCGCCGGGTGGCTGAAACGGGTGACAGACAGATAAACAGATGGACAGACAGACCAAAATTTCTGCGTTTAAGTTCCCCAAGAAAGACTATCGTCTTTAAAAAATCACAGCATATCCACGGAGTGAATGATGATGAGTGGGCGAAGCTGCGGAGGTTCATCGGTAAACCGTGAATCTTCCGTGAATTCTGCCCAGTACATCATCACCGACGTGAGATCGGGCGCGTTTATACTAAAGGTTCGATGAGTTATGACGACTTGCAGCTCACTATAATTTTACATGTACGCTGTGAATTTTCATTGTTTAGAAAACCATTGCTTTAGAAAACATCTGGCGTATTTCGTTAAGCAGCTGGCGTCTTTTCGTTTTGCTTTAGAAACGGTGTTTTTTCGTTTTGCTTTTAGAAAACGTCTGGCGTTATTCGTTGGTTTATTTCATCAATCAACGGCGTTTTGAACAAAATTTTTATTGTTTAATCACGCACAGAGAAATCTCACCAGGCACTACCTCGGAGGTAAACAATGGCTGCTAATGGGAATGAGAGACAGAAGAAGTCGGCTTTTAGCTAACACTTACACTTCTACTTCTACTAACGTTTCCTACTGGAACATGCCAATGGCTGCTACTGGGGAATGAGAGACAGAAGAATTCGGCTTTTAGTTAACGCGCACGCTGCGAATTTTTTAGTGTTCAACAACGCACAGGAAAAATCTCCCACCGGCACCACCTTGGAGGTCACGATCTGGTACTAGCGTTACGACTGGTTATGCACTACGACTACGACAACTACGAGGGACGAACGGGTGCCGCTTTAAGGAGCTTCGCCCCTAAAAACAACTGCTCGCGCGGCACAGCCGTTCACCGGCCACCCCGTATACAAGTATATAGGCACTGAATCTTGACCTGCAATGTAGTGCCCAGGGCTTAATGTCAGGAGGGGCCTGGGGGGCCCGGCCCCCACTCCAATTTTTTAGGAGCGGCTCGGTCCACCTCTCGGCAGGTCATCTGTACCACTGCGGCACCCATTTGACAAGCACTGGAGTTAATTTAGATGCGAAGTATCTTAAGGCGGAGCTCAATCCGGTGGTGGTGGTGGTGGTGGTGGTGTGCGTTCTGACCACCCTTACTGCGCATGCGCATACCCTCTCCACACACCTCCTCTCCCCTCTCCACTTTCCCTCTCCACTTTCCCTCTCCTCTTCCCCTCTCCACTTTCCCTCTCCCCTTCTCCCCTCCCCCTTTCCACTCTTCCTCTGAAACGCGGGCTAGACATGCCGAAATTCTCCCCTGCTCAACGCCGCGATGAGCTCGAGCGCATGCGCGTCCCCTCCCCTTCTCTCTCCTCTCCTACGCTGCCCCCCTCTCGCCCGCCTGTAGGCCGCGTTCCCCGCTCGCCCTGTGAGAATTAACGGCCAGGCTAGATGGAAGATACGACGCGCGTAGCGTCCCTCTTCGCGTTCCACGACGCGAGGTCGGTAGCATGCCCAACGAACGCCAACGGAACGCGATCGTGCAAGTGCTCCGGCTTCGCATCGCCTCATGGTCCCCTTTAGCGGGAGATGGTGTAATTTTTACGCAGCAGTGCTTTGTGGAGGTGAATTATAGCTCTCCAATCTTTTGAATAATATTTATCGCAATTATTCAGTTGATGGGTATCACCAAAAGAAGAAAGATACAGGTTTCATCGTACTGCTGAATGCAATTGCCCGAGACACTGCACACCATGGGTCACCACCATGTTCGACTGAGCTTCTTGGCACAACACACTTTTCAACGAAGCACCTGTGCGTGAGGCTACCTGTTCGTGAATCAGTGAAGGTTAACCTTCGTCTCCTTAGGTCAATAGTCAATCTTCATTCGTTTAGTTGTGTGTTAGGAGTCTGTTGCAATGCGAAAGACGCATGTATTTTGCCTGCTTTTTTAGGCAAGTAGGTGTAAAAGATGGCTGATCCCTCTGTCATAGGAATCGGTGTAAAACGAAAGTTAAACGTGTCGTCACAGAAGTAGTTGATTGTTTATAGTGCATTGGCATATGAGAGCTTGTATATTGTCTATTGTTGTTTGGCAGATATAGCACCGCTTGATGTGGACGCACCCACGTTAACGCCTAATGGCACATCTCTGTACCGAGGACTAACACCAATAATCATGATTTAACCCTTGTGGTAGCTGAAGTTGTCAAGATATACCTGGACACCGCATATATTGAATCCCGCGCAAAGATGACATCAACAAGCACATAGTATACACTGATACTCGATGTGCACTCCTTCAAAGCGTCGTTAAGCGTGAAGAGAAACGCGATGAGCGTCGTGTTTTCCCTCTAGCCAGGCCGGTAATTCTCACAGTGCGAGCGCCGAACGCGGTGCGACAGCGAGGGCCCGGTGAGCATGGGAGAACTATTTTTCTATATGGATGGATGCTATGAGCGAGGCTTTACAAGGCTTCGGCTAAAGCCGCCACCTCGCGGTGTGTGAAAGCCTAGACAAAATTACACCTCTCCAATTGGAAGCGCGCCGAATGCGAAGCACCGGCGCATTGCAGGAGCTAATTGTGGCTACAACGAATTTTTTTTTGAGCCTGGTGGCACACACGTCACCGCCCCGTTATCAAGGGGACGCTCATAGCATCCATCCATCCATCCATCCATCCATCCATCCATCCATCCATCCATCCATCCATCCATCCATCCATCCATCCATCCATCCAAGAGCACTGTCAGATGAAACTGTGAAAGATAAAAGGGGCGTTTATGCAGCCTCCGGTATGTGTTTGGCGGTAGCTTTTTTTTCTTTCTCTCAGTGGGCTTAACGCCCGCCAGCCATTGTCGCGGAGCGAGAGGTCATGGGTTCGACTCATGAAAATGGAACTTTTAGTTATAGTTGTTTTTCTTTGCCATCTGATGGCGTTCATTTTGCTGACGTATTTCCATGACGGAAATACATCATGAGAGTTTTGGTCAGGGCTGGGCAAAGATACTTTGAAATTGTATCGCGATACGATACAAGGTACTCAGGCAAGAAGTATTTGAGATACAAATACAAGATACTACCGCGATAATTGTATCCGATACGATACTTGCCAATTGTATCTTAAGATACTTCGATACTAGTTATTATATATCCATATCACGCAGTAGCAAACGCCAATGCACAAAAATGTCTGCTTGAAGTTGCTTAACTCTGACCAATTTTGTTTCATTTGAGTGAAATGTCTTTAGTATCTTAAAAGTTTTGTCTGTCTTGCTCAAAGTACATTAGTTCAATTGCTAAACAACTTAACGGGAAGAACTTCAATAAGAAGCCTTCGCACGATGGTGCAAATACCGGCGTGGAGTTTAACCTTGTCTGTAAACCACCACTACGCAATACCTGATCACCGGACAGGTTTACAGCAGCAACAAAGCTGGAAGCGAGTTTTGTAACGAATGGTGTATGCATAGGGGACACAAAACCGCAATGGCTGTTGATATTCTACGTATCTGCCGGTTTAAACCGTTCGTTATCGATATACTCATTAACGTGCGATCTTTGAACAATTTTTCTTACACAAAAGAACATATGCAACCGGGAAACGTCTCAGACGTATTATATTGTCACGTGGAATAGCGACGATTAATATGGCGGCAGTCAAATTGTAGAAACGAAACTCTTTACTGAACTAACTTGAGGTAAGGCAATAGAAAATTTATTGCCTATGGAAAATTGCTTGAAACGGCTTGTTGGGACGCTCATGAGAAAAACGGAGCATTTGGTATATATATTTCTCGAATCCCTCATCTAAAATCTTCTCGAGGGCCCCAAAGCAACGTCTTTAAGATGGCTCGTAATAATTTCCATTATTATACCGCAAACTGTACTTCGCTGCTTTATTAAGCCGTAAGCAGAATGTTTGGTACTGTATACTCAAGACCTGCCACGGTGGTCTAGTGGTCATGGTGCCCAACTGCTGACCCGAAGGTCACGGGATCGAATCCTGGCCGATTCGGCCGCATTTTCCATGGAGGCAAAAATGCTTGAGGCCTGTGTACTTAGATTTAGGTGCACGTTAAAGAACCCCAGGTGATCGAAATTTCCGGAGCCCTCCACGGTGTCTCTCATATAGTAATAACTTGGTTTTGGGACGTTAAATCTCAAATATTATTATTATTGTATAGTACCGAAGGCAGGCCATATAATTATATGTTTGTTTTCAAAATCACCTTGCTAAAACAGTAAACTCAAGTGAAGTATAAATGTGCAAACAGTAGGAGAAATAACGCGGACATGTAAAAGTAACAATAAAGCAGAGAACTTATTTTGGCAGCACGTTACAAAAGAGGTATTGCAGCGACCACACCGGAAAAAACAATAAAGAGACCTAGGTACGGAATGCAAAAGAACAGGAAAGAAAGTATTAGTGTTATCAATCAAATTATCATTTCAAAAATTATTTGATTATATAAATTGCACGAAAAGAAATAATATGGTACACCGAGATATCTTTTCTTAGGTAAAGGCTTGTTCTATTAGATCGAGCATCGGTATCGGTGGATCTATTGTCCTTAGAACGTTATTTGCATATAGGTCAATGTCATCGCATGTAAAGCAAACTTACATCCACGAGATGCTTCAAATCGCTGATGTGTGAAAGCCATGAGACGCAAGGCAACTTCGTTGTTGCATACTTCAGATTTCGTTACGAAGCACCACGTAAGAGAATCTTCAATTATGACACGAAAGCGGCATAATAATTTGCGTAATAGGCGCTGCACTCATTAGAGTACGCGAGGCAGGATCGTGACTAAGAGCAAGTGTCATGGAACTGGCACAACTAAAAAGAACAAAAAATCGAGAAAGCGCTGACCTCGTCGCCTGCCCTCAGTAGAAGACTCTGGCGGAAAAATAAAATTATGTTGCCGCCCTCAGTTTTATTCAGGTGGCTTAGTGGCGCCAGTGCCAGCTTGAGAAGCAGAGTTCAGCCAGCGATAATTGTTTCGCATGGTGGTGTTGCGATAGCGGTATCTTGTATCTTAAGATACAAAATGCATTATTGAATGTATCGGAAATACAGATACAGAATTTCATTTTGCGAGACGTATCGCGATATAGATACAAGATACCCGATGAGTATCTAAGATAGTATCTAAGATACATGTATCTTCGATACTGCCCTGCACTGGTCTTGGTGGACCCCGGCGTAAAACACTATCGTGTTAAAATAAAATATAGCGTTGTCGTGCCTGAGGTTCTCAGTGCAGTGAGCGAACTAATGTTCTGCTTTGCTATAACACTTATTTGGTTTGAGTACGCATATCATTATTTTTTGACACCCCAAGTTATTTTTGAAATATTATTGCTAAAATGCCCTTTTTTTAGTGGGTGAGTGGATCGGCAACTTGAGCAAACACGCGAAATAGACCCTGAATGATATATTTCTTTGTGTTAAATTCATAAGGATTCGTTCAATATTTGAGGCAGTTGGCTTCACTACACTGTACTTGTACGAACCACAACCTAATTCTGTGGCCTGCGAGAGTTGTGAAGAAACTGAGTTTCGCCCAGAATAACACTTCACACACAAACACACACACACGCCCACGCACACACACACGCACACACACACACACACACACACACACACACACACACACACACACACACACACACACACACACACACATATATATAGGAAAAATATATATATTGAAGGCCCCGCCTCAGCTCAGGGGGGTCAGTGAGCCGTAATTCGCCCGACACAAGCCAGCACCGCTGGGAACAAGAACCGTTTTAATTCACGACTCAAAAGAATCACCACCGGCCTTCCAGACCGGCACAACACGGCACTAACGTATACAGGAGAGCCAAAAGCCCGGAACGAACAGTCCCCGCAGACTGGCGGTCAAATGGAACCTACGCGCGAAACATAACGGCAGGAAAGCAAACTCACGCGCAACTCGCAGTAGAAGACGAGCCACGGACGTCCCAAACCGGCGTGGCCTCTGCTCTGCAGCACTCACGGAGGAAACCGTCGCGCCTAGCGCGACCGTCGCCGCATCCCATCGTCCTGCCGCCCACCAAAAAGCCCTGGGGCTTGTCTCGCCTCCCTTCTTATCCGCCAGCCATCTTCACGCCCCCTGTGGCTTTCCGCCGCTGCCGCTCGTCACGCGCATGGGCAATGCGCGTGTGTTCTCCTCCCCCTGCTTCCAACGTGCGTGCTGCAGATAAGGGCCTATCGGCCCGACACTCCCCCCCACACAAGAATGGACACTCCAATGAGTGTCATTTTCCAGCGACTACTAAGTACAATAATGAACACCACAGAAAATAGAAAAGGGTAACTGAGAAGCAGTTCTGAATTAGTCTACACAGTTCGTCGGGAACCACAACAGTTCATGATGTGTCGCATGTCCTTGTCCTGATGTCGCATGTCCTTGTCTACACAGTTTGTCAGGCACCGCAACACATCACCATTCGTCGCATGTCTTTGTCCTGATGGTTACACCGAACGGAGCCGGCCCACACGTCACACCACATAACCATTCGTGCCCTGTCTGTCCCACCGGTTGCACAGAATGGAACGTGCACGTAGCGTGTGTCGGCGTTCACAGCAGCCTGTGTCGGCGTTCCGTGATGGGTGCCAGCCTTGTGCTTTGTCGCGGGCTAGTTGGCACTGAAGTTGCTGCGGGGTGTTCTGCGAAAGGCAAGGTTATTACAGCAAGACAACAAAAAGGCACCGCATCCTGATTGAGAAACAGCGAATACCCAGGACAGCAATGTCGACGGTAGCGGGGGAATGTGTTTACGCGTCTAGCGGGCGCTCGTAGTAAGCTTTGAGGTCGCACACGTTTACAGGGCCTGTTACTCGACCACCGCGTTTGTTTTTGAGAAGGTATGCCAACCTAGAAATTCGCTTTGTAATCACGTAGGGACCGTCCCATCGTGGTGCGAGGGAGGCAGCAAACCCTTTTGCTGCATCACTGAGTGGATGCGTGCGGCGGAGCACCTCATCACCAACCGCGAACTCTAGAGGTCGCCTGCCCTTGTTGTATTGATTGCAATGTTCCAGGCGGGCCAGTTCCAAGTTCTCTCTGGCCTCCCGCAAAGTTTCGCTCCAGCGACTGGAGAGATTTTGCGCGAACGTCGCGTAGTTACAGTGCGGTGATTCGGAGTCATGGGTGAGCTCATGTTCGATAGGAAACTTGAGCTCGCGACCTAATAGAATGGCTGCCGGAGTAAATCCAGTTGAACGATTCACTGTTGTTCGCGTGGCGAATGCCATTTCCTGTACGCGGGCATCCCAGTCCCTGTGCCGGTCAGTGAAAGCCACCAACATTGTTTTAAGGTTTCTGTTGACGCGCTCAGTAATGTTGGCCTGAGGGTGGTAAGGTGTCGTTCTTTTGTGGTGTACACCAAGAACTTTGCAAGTGTCCGCAAATATTCTGCCTGTGAAATATGTGGCATTATCTGTTATTAGCTGCTTTGGAAAACCGAAGCGAGTGAACGTCTGCAGCAGACAATCCCAGATTATTTTTGAATCCAGCCGGCGTAGCGGGTACAGCTCTACCCATTTAGAAAAGTGGTCCGTGAGTACTAACAAATATCGACACCCCTTAGCTGATCTGGGGTACGGGCCCATTGCATCACAGGCAACGATTTCCCATGGATACCTGCTTTCTACAGATTGCATGAGGCCCGGTGGTTTGCCTCCCCTCGGTTTTGCGGTCTGGCAGGTAGGGCAAGTTTGGACGTATGTTATGACGTCCTTTCTCATGTGCGGCCATGTGGCGACGCGACACAGCTTTTCAAAAGTTCTCTTGCCATCACTGTGACCAGCGAGGCGTGTGTCATGAAAGTACGCCATGAAAGTTTTGCGTAGAGTCCGAGGAATGAAAACACGGAACGGGGACTCGTCATCATGAGTCTCAAGTGAGGGGTCGTAACGCAAGAGCAGGCCGTCCTCGGCTTGGCAAGTAGCTGCCATAGGTGTTTGCGGACCGTGTGTTCCCGGTGGAACTAGCAGCGCCCAGGCCACTGCATATCTGCTTGCACTGGTCGTCGCTTCTCTGAGCGTCGAGGAGCTGCTGTCGTGAGACCAGTGTTCCCCAGACTTCTTCAGGGACTGTCACGACCAGGACATCGGCGGCTGGTTCGCCATCCCCTGACAGTGGCGCTCGGGAAAGCGCGTCAGCCACTTTGTTGCCAGTGCCTTTCCTGTACTCCACTCTGTAGTTATATTTCTGAAGAGAAAGGGCCCACCGGGCCAGACGACCGGATGGGTTTTGTAGCTTTGACAGCCATGACAGCGCCTGGTGATCGGTTTGAATCGTAAATGCAGCTCCATCCAGATACATGTCGAATTTCTTCAGTGCGAATACGATTGCAAGGCATTCTTTCTCTGTTACGGTGTAGTTCCTTTCTGCGCCTGAGAGCGTGTGGCTCGCAAATGCTAGCGGGTAAAGCATCCCTTGATATTCCTGGAGCAAAACTGCTCCAAGGCCATAATCGCTTGCGTCGGTCTGCACCGTGAAGGGTAAGTTTAGGTCAGGGAGGCGCAGCCGTGCTGTATCAGCGATAGCCTCCGACAGAGCCTGGAAGACTGCCTGCTCCATGTTAGTCCAAGACCAATGGGCACCCTTGCGCAGGAGCTGGTGAAGTGGTCTTGCCAGATCGGCGCAGTGAGGAATGAAGTGACGGTAGAAGCCCGCCATACCCAAAAACCGTTGCAGGCTCTTAACGCCCGTTGGTGGTGGAAAATGCAGGATGGCCTGAAGTTTCTGTTCATCTGGCCGTATTGTGCCTTGCTCGACAATGAAACCTAGTAGGTTTATCCTGTTTGAGACCAACTGAACTTTCCCGGGGTTGACGGTGATGCCCGCGTCCTGCATTCGTTGTAGTACAGTGGTTAGGTGGGTCAGGTGCTCGTCAAAGGTTTGCGAAAAGACTACCACGTCGTCCATGTAAGCTATTGCGTAGTTGAATTTGGCATCTCGAAGCACAATGTCCATGACGCGCTGAAATGTGGCCGGTGAATTGCACAATCCGAAAGGTAACCTCGAAAACTCAAACAATCCCCTGTGGCAAGTAAATGCCGTTTTCTGAGCATCGCGCTCTGCTAACGGGATCTGCAGGAAGCCTCTGCTACAGTCAAGGGTAGTGAAGAATTTGGCGGCTCCAAGGGAGTACATAACAGAGTCGATTGATGGGAAGGGGTACGAGTCTCGAACCGTGACGGCGTTTAACCGCCGGTAATCAACGCACAACCGAGCAGAACCGTCCTTCTTTGGAGCTAAAACAACTGGAAACGCCCAGGGACTGTTGGACGCTCTTACAGCACCGGTGGCGAGCATTTCGTCGAGGGCAGCGTCCAGAAGTTCACGCTTGTGGACGCTCAGGGGACGAGGATTGAAACGGATAGGGCGGACGTCGCCTGTGTCGATCGTGTGTTCCAATACATTAACTCTGCCAGGAGCCTCTGTGAACATTGCCGCAAAGGGCTTTAGGGCTGTTTCGATTCTAGCTTTTAGCTGTGATGGCCCTTTGAAGGATTCGATAATAGTGAAGAAGTCCTCCCTGGCCTCGAAGAACGGATGCACATTTGTTGCAAGCAGATCAGACTGGGGTTGTGGCGAAGTAGTCACAAACGCGAGTGGTTTTGCATTGATGCCATGGCTGTAGGTGCCCGTACGGACATCAAGCACGATACCCGACTTCGCTATAAAATTGCGTCCCAAAATTACGGGGCAGGAAAGTCCGGGTAGGTGTAGGAAACGTTGCCGAAGTTTTCGCCCGTCGAGTCTAACCGCTAAGCGAGCTGCAAGCGTAGCAGGGACAACATGAGCAGAGGCCACGCGCAGATTAGTGCTTACACTTCGCAAAGTTAAGCCTTTCATCTCGCAGGCATTCTTAATGCGATCCCCGAAAACGGAAACAGCTGAACCAGTATCTAACAGAGCCGGGACCTTTACTCCTGCCATGGAAACCATCACTAATGGTGCTTTATCGGCGTGGGCAGCGAGGGGAGTGAATGTAGACGGACGATCGCTCACCGTATTGTTGAGTACACCATGGCTGTTATCGGGCGGGGAGTACTTCGCAGGAGCGTTGGTTGCTTGATTCTCTGGCAGTTGTCCGAGCGGGAAGGGATGCGGCCTTGTCCCTTTGGGCGTGCGTTGCTTTGTCGAAGGTTTGCCGCGGCTGTGATTCCTGGCGGCTGGATGATGTGAAGACCAAAACACCCGGTGGCCTGGCCTCTGCAGCGTGGCTGGCTGCTCTTGAAGACGCGTCGTAGCCCACAGAGGAGCCGCAGTAGTTCTTCCAGGACCTGCGTAAAGTGAGAGGACCCCGGGGGGCGGTGGAATGCTGGCCGGCGATTGGCATGCGCTCACCATCGCCGGCCCCGATCGTTTCCCCAGCGGCCAGAACGTGGTCTGCTTGGGCACTGGCTCCTATAGTGGCCCCGACCTCCACACTGGAAGCATACCGGAGGGTTCCTACTTGTGCCTCCGGCACTAGAATGGGCGGCGACCGCTACGGGCTGGCCTTGGGTCGAGACGCCCGGTGTGGGTGTCCCACGTTCCTGGGTAGTTGACTGGAAGGCGGACGGAGCAGGCAGATTGTGGTGGCTGAATGGGTCTAGAGCCCTTGGTGGGGTCATCGGTGAGGCCATTGGGTTGGACCGACCGTGCCACGCACAGGATGGCTCGAGAGTGGATTCAGGCGGTGGCGGTGGTTGGTACGTGAGCTCCGCCAACATCGCGGCCTGAATATCACCCGCTGCTGTAGCGAGGACGTCGAGTGAAGAGAATGAACGACCCCTCAAATACGCCTGAAAACGCGGATGCGACTGCTTAACTGCCCGAGCCACTCTTTCCGCTTCAGGTGCCGAAGGGTCCGCGCGGTCGTAAAGCTCCTGTAAGGACCGTATGTATTCTTGGAGGCTTTCCTCCTCAGCCTGTGTACGGCTGCGAAGTTCATCTTTCATGCGCACGGCGTAGTCGGGGGGCAGAAATTCGGCACGGAATAGCTGCTCAAAGTGAGACCAACTTTCGAAAGACTGGCGACGACGCCAACGTGCGGCAGAGCCAGACAGGGCGACGGGCAGAACGCGTAGCAGAAGAGTCTCATTTGGGAGGGCTTGCGCGTCGCGATAATCTTGTAAATCTTGTAAAAAGTCTGTGACCGATTTCTTGTCTGTGTGTCCCTCGTACGTAGGCACGGCCAGCGGTAAGCGAAATGTGTCGGCTGGTGTAGCCTGGCGTTCTAGCAACGCGGTCAGCTGCTCGACGATACGAGGAGTATCTGGCGCGGACGCGTCCTGTTTCACCTTGTCGGGCATTATATTAGACTTGAGGTCCGTAGGGCTTTCACCTTCGCGAGCTGTAACTGTACCGGAACGCAAGAGCATTGGAATATGCGCAAAGCATACCGCGAGTGCGATGGGCCGGCAGGACGGGGGCCTAATGCGTGCGGTTCTCGCGGTGCGAAAGCGAACTCAAACGAAAAGCATAAATACTGCACGAGGAAACCACGTTGCAAGGAACGAAAGGAAGGTCAGCTACGTGCGAAAACCACGTTGGGCGCCAGATGAAGGCCCCGCCTCCGCTCAGGGGGGTCAGTGAGCAGTAATTCGCCCGACACAAGCCAGCACCGCTGGGAACAAGAACCGTTTTAATTCACGACTCAAAAGAATCACCACCGGCCTTCCAGACCGGCACAACACGGCACTAACGTATACAGGAGAGCCAAAAGCCCGGAACGAACAGTCCCCGCAGACTGGCGGTCAAATGGAACCTACGCGCGAAACATAACGGCAGGAAAGCAAACTCACGCGCAACTCGCAGTAGAAGACGAGCCACGGACGTCCCAAACCGGCGTGGCCTCTGCTCTGCAGCACTCACGGAGGAAACCGTCGCGCCTAGCGCGACCGTCGCCGCATCCCATCGTCCTGCCGCCCACCAAAAAGCCCTGGGGCTTGTCTCGCCTCCCTTCTTATCCGCCAGCCATCTTCACGCCCCCTGTGGCTTTCCGCCGCTGCCGCTCGTCACGCGCATGGGCAATGCGCGTGTGTTCTCCTCCCCCTGCTTCCAACGTGCGTGCTGCAGATAAGGGCCTATCGGCCCGACAATATATATATATATATATATATATATATACCGATCTTCTTTTATATATAGATAGTATCTTGATATATATATCTTTATATATATATATAGGTCGCCGATCTATTAGCCCCCCCCCCCTCCTATGATGGGAGACTTTAAGCCCTGGTAGTGCCGGTGGGAGATTTCTCTTGTGCGTAGTTGAAAAATAAAGATTGGCAGCGCGCACGTTAACTAAAAGCCCACTGCGGGTCTCTGTGTCTAATCTTTTCTCTGTCTCTCATTGCCCATTAGCAGTAACTTTGCTGTGGGAAACATCGGCGCACACTGCATGCTTCGCCCCTCCACAGGTTTCGCGTCAGTGGAGCTGAAACATCATTCCCTACATGCTTCGTTCCTCAATTTTTGTTCTTGTCCTGACATTGGTTATGTTGCTGAGGCTGTAATGAATGCCAAATGAACTTGATTGACTGATTGATTGATTGATTGATTGATTGATTGATTGATTGATTGATTGATTGATTGATTGATTGATTGATTGATTGACACAACGGACATCAAAGGACGCGAAACATGGCCTAAACAGCCGGGAAATGCCCTCTTTTTAGTGGTTGATTGGATCGGCACCTTGAACAAACACGCGAAATAGACCCTGAATGATATATTTCTTTGTGTTAAATTCATAAGCATTCGTTCAATTTTAGAGACCTATGATTCAGGCGATGAAACTGAAGGGATCCCAGACATAAGAAGGAATCAGCTCGCGCAAGGCAGCGTATATTCGGGATTATTCGGAAAAACATTCGGCCGGCTGCAGGCAGAGAACAGTCTGATCAATATGACACTATACTCTAGCATGTAAGAGAAGAAGGTGTCCCTGAATCTATGCTATACAGGGTGCCCTAACTTGTGCTTAGTATTAAAAAAAAACACACACACATGCGCTACAAGCGTGCCGAATGGGCCCAGTATTTCTCTGAGCCATATGCATCACGTCATGATGTTTTTTGGTGTAATTATCACAGATTGATTCATTAACTTTTAATTAGTAACTCTAGCGAAAAACCTTCTATGCAAAAGTTGTAGCACTTGTTTTGAAACGGCGAAGTAGTTCATCCATGCTAAGATAACTACCAGTCCGATGATCTGGGCTATTAACAAATATTGCTTATTTAGCCTATAAAATGGTAACTGTAACGTGAAATATTGAGTAGAAAGGTTTCAACGCTTGTTCAGAGACGTTGATTATTTTATTCCAAGGCAGCTGTCCTGTTTAAATTGTTTTTTTTAGCTTTTCTTTAGAGTGCACGAAATTGAAACGTATATTTTGCGCAAGTTAGCTGAGAAACCCTGTATAACCAGCAAACTCCTTTGCTTGTGTCACTGGTGGGTGTGTTTAGGAGAAATGTGAACATTTTCCAGAACTATACTCGCGGACAACTTTTCTTGGCAATGGAGCGAAGGCTACACAGCCACAATGCACGTATCCTACCGCTAATGAATGTAGTCCTAAAGTTGCGTCCGTATTTTCTGCGTGAGATATATAAAATACTTCTTCATTTTCTACGTGTAGCTTTTTTAGACGGAACGCAGCGCAAACAAGCGAGATATTTGTATTTATTTTACTTCATACATTGTCTTTTTGCGTTTTTGCCTGCGTGAAAAAGTCGCGCCTTTTACCCGTACCTTAGACGCTGAGCAGCGTTTGTGTCGAAATGCAACGCTAGCCATCAATTCTCACGGCGTTACGAGACGCGCGCCAAACCGGACTACTTCGCGTAGCAGTACATGTGCAGACGCTCCGCCCCCGTAGCTTTCCCTTCGTTGCCAAGAAAAGTTTTCCGCGAGTATAAGCAGTTCGAACCCGACCTATGACTAAGGTGAAGAAGAACGAGGTATCATTGCCCATGGAGCCAATTGTATGTAGGATTTGCTAACATAAGCTATCTGTATAGCCATGGTTGTATCTCTGGCTGCGCTACCAATTTGCTTTTCTGTAGCTAATTACCATGGTCGGTTAAATTTTCGCAAGGCAAACATCATTACGATACCTTACACTCGCTTGACATCTTTTAGGCGAAAATGACAAAAAAAGCAAGATATATGGGTGCAGATAACGTCCCGAGGTTTATTCTATTCAATGTATAGGGCCAGTTAAAAAGTCTGCGTTTTTTATTTCTTTGCAACCCTTCTTCTATTAGCACGTCCGCTTGTCTGTTAGGCCGCGCATGCTCTTGGGCAGACCAGTCAGACCCAGCAACCACCGCAACCACCGCAACGTGTCGCCCATGAGAGTAAGGCCGGCTGCTCGAGCGCTCTACACAGACGTGTACGGAGCTGTACTCTACTAGGGGAGGAAAAAAAGCTGTCCTGTACTTACGCTATATAACCAGCAAACTCGCTTGCTTTTGTCATCGGTGGGTGTGTATAGAAAAATTTTTTTAAAGCGACAGCTTTAGATGCCTCATCAAACGCGACAATTGGCCATCGGCGTCAATACGAGTGATGCCAGAAACCATCACGTGATGACGGCACAGATCGCCACTTTTGGTGACGCCATCATTACGTTCCATAACGTGACATCACATGATGACATCATCATATGAATTTGTCGCTTAGTGAAAGGCGAGCCCATTGTGGTGGTATTGCAAATCAGGTGAGGTGCAGAAGGCTTGCAATGCCTACGATCCTGCGTGCAAAACCACGTTAGTTGCTGCGGTAACCCATTCAACGACGCGGCCCAAGCTCTCAAGTGCGCATGTGCGCAATCTTTATCTACCTTCCCTCACTCCTTTAGTTTCCTATATATATTCACGAGTGTCAATAAAACCTGCGCTGTTTTTCTGTTGGCATGGTCCGACTGTCTCGTTTACTGCTGGAGGGGCGTGGCCGCCTCCCAACCAACAGTGGCGACGAGAATGCCCACCGATACGCGTAAACCGGGCGCCAGCTGCGACACCGAGACGAAAACACCCATCAGCACGTCCGCAGCCATGGCCCTCAAGCTTCCGGATTTTGCAGAGGAGACAGATAAGTGGCAAGCGTATCTCGTTAAGATTGACGCCTACTTCGAAGCAAACGAAGTGACGGACGTTAGGATCGAGGACTGTTGAAATCCTTTGCGGCAGAATCGCACCGCGAAAACCAAGCTCGCTGAGCTATGAAGAAGTTGTTGCAACCTTGAACGAGCACTACGATCCGTCCCCTAACGAGGTATCAGAAAGCTTCAAGTTCTTTCACAGAAACCAACAAGAAGGGGAGTCCGTGCAGGCGTTTATCGTCGAGATTCGCAAGCTAGCTCAACTCTGCTACTTCTCTTCGATGTTGGAACGAATGCTGAGGGACCGCATTGTATGTGGAGCGCGCTCGAAAAACCTGCAGAAACAACTGTTAGCCAAAAAGGACTTGACGCTGGCAGGAGCGCAAGCAATAGCTTTAGCAGCCGAAATCGCGGAGTTAGGGATGCAACAAATGACCGCGCAAGGTGACACCGCTGGGATGTTCAACGTGAAGCACAGCAGGCTACCCGAAATCGGCAGGAGCGAACGGAGTTGCTTATCGCAGCACTGCAGCTGCTGTGGCAAACAGGGACATCAAGCCAGGGAATGCTCATTACGACGGCGCAGGTGCTACAAATGCGGGCGACAAGCTCACTTGGCGCGAGTATGCACACGGACAGCCACCACCAACAGAACCGTCGCGATAACAGAGTGTTCAGAGGAAAGTGAAGATAACGACTGTAACACACTACAAATATGGTCAGTGAAGAATCATGGAAGCCTGGTTCCATCCCTACACAAACAGGTTACATGGAACGGAGTGCCACTGAATATGATAATCGACGCAGGTCCACCTGTCTGCGTAGTGCCTAAGGCGATATACCAAGCCCATCGTCATAAGTGGCCACCGCTTTGTAAAGCTGCATTAACTCTGTTGCTATCTTGGGAAGATACCAGTGCGGGGCGTTGTCAAAATGCAATCCTCCTACAAGTCTGTAGCAGTTGACTGCGATCTCGTTGTGTTAGACAGCGAATATCCTATAGCCTTTGCGGCCGTGACCAGTTACAGATGCTCGAGACACAAGGGGCACCGCTTCTTCACACCGCGTCACTCTCATCGGACGGGAAGCTGGAGAGGCGGACAGCTGCACCCTTGATCCAACAGTACGCAGACCTTTTTGCGGAGGGCCTGGGAGCCATCAAGGGACCACCAGCACGGCTTCATATAAAGAACTGGGCAACCCCAAGGTTATGCAAGGCAAGAAAAATTCCATTTTCTTTGCTATAGACAAAATGTCCGCCGAGCAAGATCGACTCGTGGCCGAAGGTATTCTTACGTCAGTTTCGTATTCAGAATGGGCAACCCCGGTGGTGCCAGTGCTCAAACGTGACTGAACAGTCCGCATCTGTGGCGACTTGAAAGTTACTCTAAACCCAGTATGTGAAATGAAAAGTTATCCTCTCTCTACCCGTAGTGGACGACATTTTGGCTACGCTTCGTGGAGGGCAGCAGTTCAGCATCTTATATCTACGTGATGCCTACAACCAAATTCTTCTAGACGAAGATTCGCGCAAGCTAGCGGTTATAAACCTTCACAAGGGCCTCTTTTGTTATAATAGGCTACCGTTTGGGATAGCCTCGGCACCTGCGATTTTTCAAAGAACAATTGAGCAGGTGCTGCAAGGCCTCCCAGGGGTTCAAGCGTACTTAGACGACGTCCTGATAGCAGATGCGAACGATAAGCCAACTGCGAACCTTCAAGCAGTCTTGGAGCGGTTCGGGGAATACGGCGTCAAGCTCCGCTCGGACAAGTGCCGAATAGGTGAGCAGTCAGTTAAGTATCTAGGACACAGAATTGACGCGGCAGGGTTGCACCCGTCAGAGAAGAACATCGAAGCAATTAAGCTAGCACCGACTCCTCGGAATGTCACAGAGTTGCGGTCTTTTTTGGGCATGCTTACTTTCTAGAATAAATTCTTGCCTAATCTGTCCACGCTCCTGAGGCCCATGTACCTTCTTCTGGAAAAGAAATCGAAATGATCTTGGGATGAGCGCGAAAACGATGCCTTTCGAAAAGCAAAAATTCGGCAGATGCCACGTACCGTGGCAGTCGATGTTATGCGAAGCATACGGCGTGAAGGCGACTGAGGCGTAATTTTTTTTACTGAGCGACACGTTACAAAATGACGCTAAAGATTTGTGTAAATTTTATACGCACACATATATGTTGAAGAGCCGCATATGCGTTATATACCCAGTTGTTTACGGTTGGGCAACGCTGCCAATGGCAACGTGGGTATTACCAACACCAGAAGCTGTAAGCTAATATGTAGGGCTTATACGTGTACCGAGAACGAACGCACGCACGTTTCACAAACCCGTCTTCATGTGTGGAAGACGTTCGTGACAGTTCTTGAACAAGGGCACCATCACCGTGATCAGTGAACAGCAGCAGCTGGTCATGACTTGCTATACGATCCGGTCGTGATCGTGGTGACGAGAGGTCCATGTGTAGTGAAGTGTGTGGTATAGTAGAGCTATTGGAATTCGTGGATGCCTCGGTCATTTCGTGGGCAAATTGTCTGTCGATAGAGCCTGCAACATGTCGGAACCTGAAGCCACCCTTCGCGTTGGTTAGGTATAGGCTGTCGTGGCTGGTAGGCCTGGGTAGTGCTACGTAGACCAACATCAGTGGATGGCGCTTGTCGTATTCGTAGGCCATCTGGGCGTATGTGGCTTACGGAGCCTAGTCTACAAAGCGGCTGTCAATCAATTTGGCATCATCCTCGGTCAGCATGAGGCCATAGCCCAGCCTCGTAAGAAATGAAGAGGACACTGCGTCGTTCTGGCGACCGAAGTGCACTTTACGGTGCGGTGATGTGGATATAATATGTAACTTTCGTTATAGTGTTCATCCGGGGTCGAGCAATGCTTCAAATAGTTCGCTGAATCATAGGAATACAAACGTAATGTTTATTAGACTGCTATAAAAGCGAAGCCAACACTGGAACCACAGACGTTAATCTGATATGACGCCTGTATCGTAGAAGTACACATCGTAGGAGTACATATGTAGTGTTTATTGCTTGCTTGTAAAATTAGATAGCAAGCACCACAACCACAATTGACGTTGCACCGATATTACGCCTGAGTAGGCAGCTGTTTTTCCAAACCAGTTTATAGGCCTGGCGTAGCCCAGTGGTACAACACCTGATTGCCACGCAGAATGCTTGGGTTCGATTCCTGCTGGGATCCTAATTTTCTTTCTTTCAATTCGTGGAGTCAACGCTGCCGATGTTGGTTTTCCTTAACGCACTAGCATTTAAGTTACCAATGTCTGTCGTCGCCGTTCCTGGGTAGATATAAACTGTCAATCACCTATGGCGCATACCCGTACACCGCGGCCCGTGGTAAACGGGTATTTGCCACACGTGTCTAGTGGAAAGGGTTTGACGACGTACGCGACAGGATTTTAACGTTATTCATGTCATGACCCGGCAGTCATATTCGTCAAATCCTCTTACCCTCCCATGCAAATTTTGGTCTATACCAAGTTAAGGAGGCGATCATGAGAGCGTCCAGACGTAGGCGGCTAGATAGATAGATAGATAGATAGATACGTAGATAGAAACGCTCAAAGTGCCCAAGGTTCGCTAAGAAATGCTTCGCATTTAAAAAAACACCAGGCCTGCGCTGAAACCGCAGCACAGTCACAGCGAAAGCTGGAAGAGCGGCATTTCTAGAGCCCGTTAAGCTCTCTTGGGGCTACAATACAAGTACACTTGAAAGGTACCCACTACGCCATAAATCACAATTTTTGTGAAGTTGGGAAGCACCTACTAAGCCATTATTCGTCATTCTGCGGAGAAGCGAGGCACCAGCTACACGTCTGTAAGGCATTATGTGCACTTTGTTGACGCGACGACTGATGACGATGAAGAATTATTGCTCAGCCCTTTGTAATGGGTTGGAATCTTTAAACGGCCCACCAGTTATATAATTTGCATTGGGTGACGCCCGGTCGCTATTTCCATCTCCCGTCATGCTGTATAACATACGTTGACGTGGGAGAGAGACGGGGGGGGGGGGGGCGAAGAACTTTACTGAGACCCCGAGGAAATGGATCATGCGCTTATGGGCTTCCTTGGCAGCCAATACAAGTACACTTGCGAGGAACCCGCTACGCTATAAATCATTGTAATTTTTGAGAAGTAGGGCAGCAGGCACTGTGCCATTTTTCGTCATTCTACGGAGAGCGTTGGTACCTGCTAAACGCGTGTAAGGCATTATGCGCACTTTGTTGATGCTGTGCCTGATGACGAAGAAGAATTATGGCAGAGTCATTTGTAATGGGTTGGATGCATTCAACAACCTACTCGTTGCGCAATTCGCATTGTGTGACGCCTGATTACAGAATTCGCGTTGTGCGACGCTTGGTGCTTATTTTACTCTTCTACCACGCTATATTGCATATGCTAATGTGGTTCCTTCCCGACATGGAGCCTGCATAGGACCTTTTTGCAAAGCAGTTTCAAGCACCGGCATGGCTCAGAGGTTGAATACTGGGCTCCCACGCAGAGGGTCCAGGTTCAAACCTCGTTCCATCCTGGAATTGTTTTCTTACTTAGTTTTTTTTTCTTATTTCGAGCGATACTGGTTACGGACACCGGCGGCGGCGGCGGTGGACAACTACGGCACCAAATACGGCCGGTGAAATGATCTCATAACAGCTTTCGCTGTAAAACCGTTTTGTGTTCCGCGCCTGTGCTAACTCACATCAATCCCGCACGAGAGCTATTTCTGGAGTGCGACGCGTCACCCTACGGTGCGGGAGCGGCACTACTCCACCGAATTGAAGGACAGTATCAGGCCCTTGGATTTCGATCCAGGACGCTTACCGCCTATTCACAGATTGAAGGTGAGGCGTTGGCTCTGGTTTATGGCGTCACGCGATTCCGAGATTATCTGCTGGGCAGACAGTTCACGCTTCGAACCGACCATCAACCATTGCTGGGTCCCCTAAGAGCGGATCGTCAGATGCCGGCTATGGCCGCTGCACGCATTCAGCGTTGGGCCATCATACTTGGTGCCTACCGTTATCAACCGGGTAAACTCATGTGCAATGCTGATGCTCTGAGCCGTCTACCCCAACAGTTACAGTAAGAAGTGGATGAGGAGAAAGAAGCTCAAGTTGTTCGGACCCTGGGCCAGTGGGATCAGCCGGCCCGGCCATGGAACGAACTCCAGGCACTCGCCGTCACGGATGAGCTAGTTTTCCAGGTACGCAAGTTCGCCCGGGAAGGTTGGCCGAGAAAACTCGGCATGGAAGCTAAATAAATTGCCGATTTTTACAAAAAGCGGCATGAGCTGTCTGTTAGTGAAGAACTTCTTTACTGGGGCCATCGCTTGGTAGTGCCGACAGCAGCGCGCGGGAAGTTGCTAAGGCTACTGCATGAAGTTCACCAAGGAGTTTCCACCATGAAGGCGAAGGCCAGACCAATATTTTGGTGGCCGGGCGTAGAGAAAGACAGCGAGCGCATTGCGGCGACATGCCAAAACTGTGTGCAAGCGCTGCCGATGCCTCAGGCAAAAGAACCAGTAAATTGGCCAGAGACGCACGAAAGGTGGTCGAGTTTACACGTGGACTATGCGGGACCAATAAAAGGGAAAACGTTACTCATCGTCGTCGACGCGCACACAAAGTGCATTGAGGCGCTTTCTGTGTCGCAGGCCAACTCGCATAGCCTCAGGACGATATTTAGCCGCCTTGGTATACCGCGCACGGTGGTTTCCGACAACCGGACGCCATTCACTGGACGAGAGTTCGAGCAGTTCATGGAGCGCAATGGAATTGCGCATATTCGAACACCTCCCTATCATCCCCAGAGTAATGGACTAGCAGAGCGAGCCGTGTGCACTATCAAAGACGGCTTGAAGAAGATAGGAAGCACTTGCCATATCACATCACTGGCACGTGTATTGTGCAATTATCGGAACGCACCACACCAGGAGGGTTCTTCTCCCTCAGAGAGGCTATTAGGATACCGTCTGCGCACAAGAATGGAGATGTCTTTTCCTTCCAGAGTCTATCCTGCCAAAGCTACGAGTGACCCAGGCTGGAAGTTCGCACCGGGGACTACGTGTACGTGCGAAATTACGGCGCCGGCGACAAGTGGTCCCCAGGTACAGTGGAGGCTACGCGTGGCACTCGCTTCCTGGAGGTAAAGACTGTGGATGGGGTTGTCCGCCGCCACGTGGATCAAGTTCGTAAGCGGAGCACAGATGAAACACCAGCAGCCGAAGACATGTCGAGGCCGTCTACACCGGGTTTTCCGGGGCCAGTACGACTACGAACAATGGCGCCGGCTACCTCCCAGAGTACCCCAGAATCGCAACCACACGTACTACGTCGCTCCACACGAGGCAAGAAGCCGGTCGTGCGTTTTGGCCAGTAAGGGGGAAGAAATGCGGTAACCCATTGAACGACGCGGCCCAAGCTCTCAAGTGCGCAATCTTTATCCCCCTTCCCTCTCTCCTTTAGTTTCCTATATATATTCACGCGTGTGAATAAAACCTGCGCTGTTTTTCTGTTGGCATGGTCCGACTGTCTCGTTTACTGCTGGAGCGGCGTGGCCGCCTCCCAACCAACAGTTGCAGAAAGCTTTCGAATGGGGGCGGCGGAAGATCGACCCGCACGAAAACGAAGCAGATCGTTTTCGCCTTAGAGTCGTCTTAGGCGAAAGCATCACGAACACTGTGAGTTCTTGTAAACTACGCTGTTGGCAACCGCACCAAGGATTCAGGCGCACGCATTCGTATCCAGAACAATGCGAGTGTGTTAGAGCGCTGCATGCTTTCGCTGTTTACAAACACAGGCCCTGGACGGCGTCCGGTTTCGTGCACTGGCGTAGGCTAGCAGAAGTGGCGGGGAACAAAAGCCTTGGCGAGTAGCCCGTAGGGCTTCAACACTTTTCTCCCTGTGTCTAGCAAAATAATTTAAATAAATATTCTTCTATGCTATATACACAACATTAAAAGAGTTAGTCCTTCACTTTAAGCGGCTTTCCTTTATGTGAAAGCGGAAAAAGAGTATTTCCTTACTGTGACAAAACATAAAAATGCGCTTTCCGCTTAGGTGTTCTAGAGCAATAAATGAAATGACCAGAAGTATCTTGGGGTACAGCACCTGGTCCTGCTATCGTAAGAAACCGTCAATAGTGCACTGCTCGCACCGTGGATGGAGCCAAATACATGCACGCTGTGCTAACCTAAGCTATGTGTATAGCCACGGCTGTTCCTCTGGCTGTGCTGAGAATTTTCGTCTCTGTCGCTGATTAGGAATGTCTGACGGCGTTTCGCCAGGCAAATGTAATTAGGATACCTTACAGTCGCTTGACATCTTTTAGGCGAACGTAGCGAGAAAACAAGTACCAAATATCGGCAGAGATAACGCTTTATGCGTATTCTATTCAAAGATGGGACAGATCTAAAAACCCTGTTGGTTGTCTCTTTTTTTTCAACCCTTTTTAAAGATGATAGTCTTTCTTGGGGATCTTAAACGCAGAAATTTTGGTCTGTCTTTCTGTTTGTCGGCACGTCCCTCGATTCAGCCACTCGGCCAAAGTTGAACCACATGCACAAGGGCCAGCCATCGTGCACGGCTCACTAGGTCCATACTTGTGTACATGGTTGATCAAAAAGCAAACATTACGCATATCTGAGGCGCAACATCACTAGGTAAGTATTAGGTGGTGTGTTCCTTTATTAGAAAATACACAGATACGTAATTCTAGAGACCCTAGTTTCTTAAGCTGCGCTGAAAATGCGACTGCGCCGAAACTTGGCTTCCTCCGTGCCCTCTGCGCGAGCTCATTGTTGTGTTTCGGTTTCAGTTCAGTATTGCACTGTACGAGTGCCATGGGCCGCCGCTCTAGCATTCCTGCTTTACCCAGGCGACGTGAATATAAAAGAGTGTGTGGAGAGTATTCGTTGAGTGCGGACGTTTCTTCTGCTTCGGCGCTTCGCGCCAATCCGCGTGTTCGGGCTGGCTGCCGTCCCCACCGGTCGCGTTGGTCACCGCCGGTCTTGCCTGCTGCTGCGCCGGGACTACCAGCCCGCAACACAGCATTCACGTTTCCCGACGTATTGCCAGATGGCGTTCTATATCACGCAGCGCCTCTTCTATCGTCTTTAGACGACATTTGCAGCGAAGCACGCAGATACGCGGCCAATTTTTTCATTCACGTGGACGTGTTCTGAAGGAGAGTTTCAAACAGTCCGTCTTAAGGCGCATTTACACTAGAGTGACACGACGCCGACGCAGGCACGAGGCACACGCAGACGATGTCACCGTACCGTCTGGTCACACTAGGCCGACGACGACGCCGACGCCTCCGAAGACAGCATGTCGTAGTATTGTAACATGATGGCAAACCAAAAACACCAGCAAAACGCATCGGCAGACCTGCCGTCGGCAGCTCGTTGGGAGATCTGTGGCCGAGCGAAAATTTGCACATGTCGTTGCTTCGAACGTCGAAGGGGCAGATCTTGGGGGACATAACTGAGGCCCCCGTCGAGCTCCTCGGCGATTTGACAATGGGCATTTTGTTCACCCCTCGGACGTCTTTTCTTCGCTTCCCTTTGTCTGTCCGCACCCCCGATCCCCCAACGCCGGAAGGGGTGGCGGGAGCTGCGTCTCTACCCCGAGAGGGACAATGGTAGAGGAGGGAGGACGGCTAAAATGAGGAGCAGCTGGTCCCCTGTTCTCAATTTTTGCGCGCAAGTTTAGTCGGCGTCGCTGCGCGCGCCTTCTGTGTGACAAGAGAATCGGCCGACGAGAGGCTGGGAGCACGATAAGACGCGGACGGCGTTTTTCACAGACGATCGACCGACTGTTGGCGTCGTTGCAGTGTCAATAGAACGACGACACGACAAAAGACACTCCCGACGACAGTCAGCAGACCGAAATCGGTGTCGTGTCGCTCTGGTATACACGCACCAAGCTGGATGCAACCCTGTTGAGGCTACGGGGCTGCTTTGCCAATAGGAAGAGAATAATAATAATAACATCTGGGTTGTTACGTACCAAAACCGCGACATGATTGAGGAACGCCGTAGCGGAGGGCTCCGGAAATTTCGACCGTCCGGTGTTCTTTAACGTGAACTGATATTGCACAGTACACCGGCCTCTAGCATTGCGCCTGCATCGAAATGAAACCGCCGCGGCCGGGATCGAAACCGCTACTTCCGGGTCAGCAGCCGAGCACCGTAACCGCTACACCACCTGGGCTGACTAACAGGAACAGCGAAAATCCCTCACGTTGTGTTCATCCACACCCCGGGTCTGCTCGGCGCCCCATAGCGTCTGCGCTCATGCATTGGGCATGTAAAGCGAGCACACGGCAACAAGCAATGCTCTTAGCATTGGGCAGAAACGGCAACGGCTGAAAAAAAACAAAAAAGAAACATGGCGGCGAACGTCGAAGCTGGTCTCTTCCGCCTCAAAATTGTGAGGTCGCCGTCGTGCGCTGTGTGACCCGTAAGTTCCAAAACGACGTTTGTGTTTGCAAGATATTTCCGTCATGACGTTATGACAGCAGTATATTTGTGGCTGCATTGAAGTGTTTCCAAGATTCATTCTCAAATTGTCGAGGATAATGTTCAGAAAGCGTTGCTTAACAAGCCGTCCAACAAAAAAAAAACACATTGATCTCAAAATAAAAACAAAAACATAGATGACGCTTCGTCCTCAGCTTGAAATGACTCAAAGCGAGAGCTTCTTCCACCGTTTATTTATTGCTTTCACGACTGCGGGCAGTAGCAAGTGGGAGTTGGATCGAAGCGGGCGGTCGCCTCTGCATGGGCGCTACCATGTTCATCGGTACCGTAACTACCGGTGGTTACCGATAGAATAATTAAAGTCATATGACGTACACGGAAATCATGGTTAGCGTATCACGTATCGCTGTCACGTGGTACAACCCAAACAAACGCAGTTGTCTTAACCTTCCCAAATCATAAAGTAATTAGAAATAGTACTACGTTTTGCTGCACAAGCATGTAGATCGTTTACAATTCTATCTTGCATCCTGCTGCACGCAGGTTGTGAGATAGACCATAGGTTTCAGGCCCAAGCGTCGGCTGGAGAGCACCGGACTCGCACTGAAGCAAGCTACCCCTGTACTCACATTACATAACCAACAAACTCTCTTGCTTTCCTCATTTGTGCGTGTGTTTAGAAGAAATGGTAACTTTTTAGAGAACTATACTCCGTTTTATACATAGCAGTCAGTGCTGTGGAGGCTAGCAAGACTTGCAGTTGATGTGATCGCACAAGGAATACTTCCTTCTTCTTTTTCGCCACCACAAAGCAATTTCTTTCAAGGGTTGAAAGTTGGGCGAGTTGGTACGGGAACATCTTAAGAAAAAACTTCGCAGCAGGACGAGACACCAAGAAAGAACTGACGAAAACGAGCGCAGCCTCACAACTAGTTTATTGAAAACCGTGTCAACCTCAAAAAGCCGCAGCAAAGGTGATGCGTCACAAACAACGAAAAAACACGTCAATCCGCGTAACCAATAAAAAACACCGGTCAAAGATTTCAAATTGACGATCACTGCCGCCTAGTTAATGATAGCACGTGGACCGCAGATAATCGAACTCCTTGTCGGACAAACTGATAGAGGGAGCGCTGACACATCTTTCACCCTTCCCTCTGATGTGGAAGGCCTCTATAGACCCTTTTCATAAATACGCCACCTGACGGTGGGCTTTTCGTCAGTTTCGCTTCGCAAAGGAGCGTGGGATAGCCAGCGCCATCGTGAGGGCATGGAAAGCGAGCCGTCAAATGCGTGAGTGCTGTGATGTTTGTGTTGGCGGCTAGTTCTCCGTGTCATCCGCTGAAATGTCACCGTTTGCGTGCTTGAAAGAGCTCTTAGTACTCTCGGTTGGTCTTTCTGATGTGCTTCCGCTGCAGAATGAGCAACATTTTGTACCCTTCAACGGGTTGGACGAGCAGTTTGGCTCGACTGCCGCGGTTGCGGGACCGTGACCACAGCCAACTCGCGTGCGCGCCCGGACCGGGAAAGAAAGGCTCGCCGAAGCTACAAACTTCTCACCGAAAGCTACACACTACAAACTTCCCACCGAAGGAAAGGAAGGACGTCACTGTCGCGGAACTATGCGACCGCAACCGGTGAAAATCCTGTCTGCCGCAAGCCACACCACGCAACTATTTTCCAGACGCCAGGCGTTGGGTATATTTGTATGCAGTGGCGTAGTCAGGAGGGGGGGGGCACACCGGGCCCGTGCCCCCCCCCTCCCCCCGAAATCTTTTGCCATGGCACACAGAGCACAAAATGACACTCGACCACATCTCACATCTGCCTGCCCGGCCCCCACTTCGAATCAAGGTGGTGCCCCCCCCCCCCCCCGAAAAATATTTCTGCCTACGCCCCTGTTTGTATGTACTAAAATGTTGACACGTGGCTTACGATATGCGAGTACCATCGCTACTAAATGAACGGTACGCAACTTCATTTTTTTATTTTTCTGGCTGGCCTTACGAACCCTCGCAGTATTTCTGCACAATCTATCGCAATTCACCGCATGCAGGCACTCGGGAGAAGACTATTCATTCATAAAAGCAAGGCTACACATGGCGCTGTGAAATAAGCACGTCCGTTTCTGTAATGCGTTTACAAAACGGCGCCCTTCCGCACGTCCGTTTGACATTACGGAGAGAGAGCACGTGCGTTTGTTGTTCACGTTTTATCGCATAGACGTCAGACTCTGCCCAGGCGGCGCTGCGAAAAACACCGCCACCAGCGCCCTCATCGTAGCCCTGGCCCTAACTGGGTAGTGCAAAGAGAGCCGTCCGCAAGCGAATGTGCATAGGCCGCAATATAACCCTCCTCTTTCGTTGGTGTCGAGGCGCGGTTTCCTGAAAATCAAGGACCTGAAAAGCTTCTTCCGCCAATCCACGCTTCAGAAACAAAGGAAGCTGATCAAAGCGAACTGCGAGTACAACAAAATAAGTTTTAGTTATTCCCGCGCGCTGCAACTCGGAAGTACAAGCGAGCATCACACGACACCGAGTTCGAGGCAAGCCCTCCGACATCCGTTCTCTAGAGCCTAAATGCGTTAAAATCGGGTATATACGTATGCCACAGCGATAAAGTACCTACATACACGATCAATTTACTTAGCTATGCATCTTACGATCAGTGGTACAAAACTCGGTTCATCAGGGGCGAATGGCCCCAGCGATTTTCGCCTTTTCAGTTGCATTCTCCCTTAATTCATCTCTCGCTTCCTGTGCATTGGAGTGTTTTATTACGCATCCTCAAATGGTCTCTTGATGGTCGTCTTCCGTTTGTATGTACTGCAAATGGGGATACGTGCGTGTCCACTTTCGCGGGGTACAACCAAAGGCAAAACCGTGGCCTCCGAGATAGCTACGGCAACCGCGGAGGACACGGGCGAAACAAACCTGAAGGGGGTCACGACCAACATTCTGCGATTTACTTGTATGACGCACGTGGTGTTAGCTAGTTAGAACCAGAACTCTGAGCCTTCAAAACGTACATACGTCTGCGATGCTGTGTTGTGACAACCAACTCGTCGCGGTGTGCGTATCACGCGTCTCCAGTCTGCCTCTAGCTGCTCACTTCGTGTTACACGACAAGCACCGCGGTCAGAGCCTCTGCTGAGCTTCATAGTCAAGGTTACCACGGTTTTGTATCAGGGCTACGCAAAACAACAGCAGAGCCACACATTCATGCCACCGGCTGTGGAGAACGCGGGTACTTCGCTTACCGAACACGCTCGCAACGGCCCGTATCCAGCGCTCTCGCCTTTCTTCTTCGTACGACAACTATGGAAATCGGTAAAACTGAACGTTGTTATTCAGTCTTTTACGTCCGTGGCAATTCACAACGCAACAGTGCGTCTTTTGCGGAGTTTCTTCGTAGCGTGCGGAGGGCTCTCGTCTGCTGCTGTTTTCGCCGTCGTTCAGGCAAATTATCCAGGAAGCACTTCACGACGGTTCGGTGGCGCGTCCGACTAGCGGAGAGCAATTCACAGCTCTCGTTCTGAGTGCTAAATGCGCAAACACACGCGATATTAAGCTCAATCGTTGTTTCGCACTCGCTAGTTGCACCTGGTCCCATAGCAAACTATGCGAGAGAGTCGGTCTATGCACTACTCAATACTTCTCCGGCAGGCGGCGCCACACATCTTGGAAACTCCAGAGTCTGACGTCTATACCTTATCGCTGTTCTCGTCGCGATATCCTCGATGGTGGCACATGGGAACGCAGCACGTCTGCACCATTGCAGCACGCCGTCTCTACGAAAAACGTTGATGACAGTTCACGATTCGGCGGTGCTGAAATGTAACGCACTGGCACGCTGCCGAAGCCTGCGTCGTCTGCTGCGGTGCCCTCACAATGGCGGCAGACTGTAGTTTGCGTGCGCGGCGCTAGGGGCGCCCTTTTTCGAAAAGGGTCTATTATCTTGCGGCCCATGTATCTACTATCCCTGGGCACTACTCTCGCGTCATTAAAAACGGGTTCACACGAGTTCATTCACGGGTTCGTTGCGAAGGAGAGTGGGTGAAAGATGTGTCAGCGCTGCGCAGTGGGGAGCGGACGCGTGAGGTAAGGACGGACACGGCGACGAGCAAAAGCTGCTTCCCATCTAAAATTAGTTCTTGTGGCTTAAAGGGATGCTGAAGTGGTTTTACAATTCGGTAAAACTTTGTTGTTAACAAGGACCAACATTATTGTCGACGATGGCGTAATTTTTTTCGCTGTTGTGGCAGCAGGAGCTTTAAAATACGCGAAAGAAAAGTTCGTCTTGCTCCGCCCACGCGAACGCGCCGAAAGTGTGGGCGTGACCGGAACTACGTCATCGTCGGTAGTTTTGGCCACGGTGGTAGAATAACAGGTGGCCCGACGCGCCGCTTCGCCAATGCGCCGCGCGTGTCACGGAGGTGCTCGAGTTGCCGCCGCTTTTCCGCAAGATGGCAGCAGGTATACTCTGGCCCGATATCTCCACTCCGGCGCATTTAAAAGCATTTGGCCAGTGTGCGTCGCGAGCATTTAAACTGCAATTTATATCTTTAATTTTTGAGAAAGAGATCCGCGGTGTATTTATTACACCAGAGAGGCCTAGAGCAACACTGAAGAGTTGCCGTCGCTTTGAACGGACGCGCCACTAATGAAAGCATGCAACGCAACCAACGTTGCAGCCGCGTCTCTTCCTTTCTGCTTGGTCATCTTCGATAAATGCGGAGGCGTCCGTGGGTGCAAGCGTCCGAAGAGCAAGAGCGTCCCTATGTGACGCAGCCAGCGTCGCAAAGTCGCAATCAGCCTTCGAGTCATGATCACGGCCAGATCACTGTGGTCGTGATTAGGTGATCCCACGGCTTGAGATCCGCTCTGATGCGTCGCGTTTGTTGCGCTCTGTCAAAGCAACGCGCGCGACCGCATCGGTGTTTCCGCTCACTTTGTAAGCTGGAACCACGGCTGAAACCACGGTGGCTCGATCTGTGCCGCTGATGCGGCGGCCACCATGGGACGAAAATGCTTCGCTCCAAATTGCAAATCTGGCTACAAAACGTGCAAAGAAAAGCTGCGTCTTTTCTCCGCGCCGAAAGACGAAAAACGACTGCAGTTGTGGAGAAATGCAATTCCATGGAAAGACCGCCAGCTACAGTCCTCCGACATGCATACGATAACGTGAAAACCAAATGCTTTTTTTAGGGGCGAAGCTCCTTAAGGCGGCACCCGTTCGTCCCTCGTCGTGCTCGTAGTAGTGAGTAACAAGTCTTACCCTTTGACCTCCAAGGTGGTGCCGGTGGGAGATTTCTCCTGTGCGTTGTTGAACAATAAAAAATTCGCAGCGTGCGCGTTAACTAAAAGCCGAATTCTTCTGTCTCTGTAGAAGTGTAAGTGTTAGCTAAAAGCCGACTTCTTCTGTCTCTCATTCCCATTAGCAGCCATTGTTTACCTCCAAGGTAGTGCCTGGTGAGATTTCTCCTGTGCGTGATTAAACAATAAAAATTTTGTTCAAAACGCCGTTGATTGATGAAATAAACCAACGAAAGACGCCAGATGTTTTGTAAAAACAAAACGAAAGAACGCCAGATGTTTCTAAAGCAAAACGAAAAAGACGCCAGCTGCTTAACGAAAGACGCAAGGTGTTTTCTAAAGCAATGGTTTTCTAAACAATGAAAATTCACAGCGTACATGTAAAATTAAAGCGAGCTGCAAGTCGTCATAACTCATCGAACCTTTAGTATAAACGCGCCCGATCTCACGTCGGTGATGATGTACTGGGCAGAATTCACGGAAGATTCACGGTTTACCGATGAACCTCCGCAGCTTTGCCCACTCATCATCATTCACTCCGTGGATATGCTGTGATTTTTTACTCTGTACACTCGCCGGTAGGAACTTTCACGCTTTCGAAAAAAAAATCACAGCATATCCACGGAGTGAATGATGATGAGTGGGCGAAGCTGCGGAGGTTCATCGGTAAACCGTGAATCTTCCGTGAATTCTGCCCAGTACATCATCACCGACTGAGATCGGGCGCGTTTATACTAAAGGTTCGATAAGTTATGACGACTTGCAGCTCACTTTAATTTTACATGTACGCTGTGAATTTTCATTGTTTAGAAAACCATTGCTTTAGAAAACATCTGGCGTCTTTCGTTAAGCAGCTGGCGTCTTTTCGTTTTGCTTTAGAAATATCTGGCGTTCTTTCGTTTTGCTTTTACAAAACATCTGGCGTCTTTCGTTGGTTTATTTCATCAATCAACGGCGTTTTGAACAAAATTTTTATTGTTTAATCACGCACAGGAGAAATCTCACCAGGCACTACCTTGGAGGTAAACAATGGCTGCTAATGGGAATGAGAGACAGAAGAAGTCGGCTTTTAGCTAACACTTGCACTTCTACTTCTACTAACGTTTCCTACTGGAACATGCCAATGGCTGCTAATGGGGAATGAGAGACAGAAGAATTCGGCTTTTAGTTAACGCGCACGCTGCGAATTTTGTATTGTTCAACAACGCACAGGAAAAATCTCCCACCGGCACCACCTTGGAGGTCAAAGCGTAAGACTGGTTACGCACTACGACCATAGAGTAACATAGTAAACATAAAGAGTGGTCAATGGCCGCCTTCCGCGGCCCAGGCACGTAGGGTTCATGCCGCCTAATAGGTGGTGCAACCACAAAACCTGAACTAGAAACAATCGATCACTGTGCTGCTATTAAATAACTTATGCGTTAAAAGCAATCTTTTAAAATGCTTAGTTAGTGGAATAGTTCTTCGTACTTTAAAACGGCGGTTGCCATGACTACGGGGCATCCGCACGCATCATTGTTAGGCCTGACCATACCTGGATCACCTGCACCACCGCGACGCCATTCTTCTCACTCTCCAGCTTCAGCGGTGCCCACGTTTACGCATTTGTGAAGAAAAGGTAAGCAAAGCGAATTGTTTATATTGCATTATGCTTGTACAGCTTCTCCCTAGGCCACAGATACGGGATGAAAAGCGTATTTTCAAACGCAGTGCTATGCAGTTGAGGCCGTTGAGCACAAGCGTTTCAGAGCGTATGACCGCGTCTCTGTCATACACCGAGCAATCCAAACAATCTACATCTTTCCAACCAAGAAATCAGGTTTTATTGTGCAATAACACGTAAAGCATGCCGAAAACAAGTTTTTCGGTTAGAAATACTCGTTATAACCGCCACCTGCTAACGACAAATAAACATGCTACAATAGCTTGGACGCGTCTCCGATGAAGCCATGCCAAAGTACAAGCGCTAACATGGTATTGTACTAGAAATTAGCCAGCGCTTTTTAGTAGAGGAGATAAGCTCGCCTTCAAATCATCAATGCTGCCCTACCTTCTCTCATGAGCCTTTTGTGCAGACTGGCTGCGCATATTTACCCAGGCGTGTGTGTAAACAAGCAGGGGAACATGAATGGCATTCCACCTACTGAAAACAATGTCACCCTTGGCTAGCGCGCTTGCGTTCTCCATCGTGAAATCCACCGGGATTCGACACGGCATTCTATCTCTAAATCACAATGTAATCTTTTGTGAAATTGGTGAAGTGTACTTTCATATATACTGAACATAACCATCGCTTTCGGAACTGCAACTCACTAAAAATTCTTAGTTCACGACGGTTACATGCAACGGTTCCGTGCAGGGGCATCAGGCCAGGGAATAAAATGGACTCACAGAAATGTTATCAGACAAATTATTACATTCGCAACAGTTTGCCGATCATGGTGAGTACCCAATTGCTTCGTACGCCTACAATAATCCCAAGGAAAACCGAATAGTCCTACCATTATCTTCACACGCATAACATCATACACCATGGTGTTCACAAAGCTTACAAGCGGGATTAAAGCTAGTTGAACGTCATAATAAAGAACACTCAATCAGACCACCATTCACAGCCATTCAGTAGAGCAATTACCCCGACGCGACTTGTTTAGACCATGCAAGAGGGCACGAAGCTGGGGAAACTAACAAAACCTGATTGAATGCAAGATGAATGCAGAATGGAAGCCGCCACCAGAATAAACGAGCAGTTTTGAGATACTGTACTAATTAGAGTAGAGCTAACAATGCCAACCCCTCCCCCCCCCCCCCCGCCCTTCCCCAACTTACACAAAGCTAAATTGCATCCTTCAAATTTTCCTGGATCTTGCGTAGACGCAAGTAACGGTCACGCCTTCCGGAGAGCAAATATTAGACAACCACAGCGCCAGGTCTAATTTTTCACACGACATGCATTATATACTGCTGGGGAGAACGGGGCATTAGCAAACGTAGAAAATTTCAATCACTAAAATATAGGTAAAGCACGCTGCTAGCACGGGAGCGGTGAAATACGATGTGCCCCGAACATTTTCACGCTATAACGGCCGCGTAAGTAGGAGCAAAAAGAGAAAGAAAACACGCACCGTGATCAAAAAGTCTATCGAATTCGCCACCCCTCCCCCTTTGTTTTTTTTCTCCAAGACGCAAGTCTGAATCAGCCGCTGTGGGTGAGTTCAAGTTGGAATACTCACAAGTTGGCTTCCGCGCTTGAATAATCAACGGCGCAACACACGCATCGAAATCACAGAAGACATCTAATATCCCGAGTTCCGCGCCCGTCTTCTTTGATTCACTCCACAGAGAGCCGATATCAATTCAAAGCACGGCCCATAATTCTCTTTAAAATAACCACTGCAGGCACCTCCATGTGCGGCCAAAACAAACGAAGGCAGGAACTGAACGTTCAACATGAACGATGCTGCAGCTGCTTGCATACACTTGCAAATACACCTTGCACACAGGAAAAGTGGACGCGGGCATTGCAACAATTCACGGCGCATTTCACACTGTTCTCTCACGGAAGCAGCACGGAGAAGCGGGCGGTACGCTTCTCAGAAGTAGCCACCGTGTTAGTCGTTTTCTTTTCGCCGGCCCGCGACCACACGAGACACAAAAGACAATGCCGCGCACCACGCTTACTAACAGCTCACACAACCACACAACAGGGCCGGGCTTGCCGCCTGTTGCCGCCACTCGGCCGACTTCAAACCCGGCAGTTCCCAACGGTCACGACGTATGTTGTGATTGGCAGCAAGAGCGTGCGACTTCGTGGCGTGACACGTAACAGCCAATAGAGTGGCATCGTGACCTCCTCCTCTTATTTCCTTCTCTGTGCTGCGTAGGCAAACAAACAGACTGAGGGTAGAGGGGCTTCTGAAACCTCTAAATATTTGAAAGTGGCGGTACTCTCCTCTCATCCTGGGGAATACAAACCGAGTCCGTGCGCATTCTCGCTCTCTCCTCGATTCTATCTCCGCATTGGCTGCGTGCGCTGCGCACGGCAGCTTTTTTTTTTTTTCTGGCTTCCGCGGACGGGCGACAGCGTTCTATGATGGCGCGCAATTCTTTAAGTGCGAATGCACTTTATAAGCGACCCTGAATCCGCCGTCCCATAGCAACGGCGCGAGGAAAGGAGAGGAGCGTCTGTAGCAACGGCGCAGCGACGTCACACCCCACGTGACTGCGCGCGCTCCGCCTCCTCACCGCGGTTTGCGCGGGCGCGCGCCGGCTCCGCACCGCTCTTCTAGGTGGCATTGGGTGCAGTGCTTCGCCGCTCCTTCTCTCGCCGTTCGCTCTCTCTCCTCCCTGCGCCCCACTCTCCCGTCCGCTGCCTGGGCGCCTCTCGAAATGTGTGCTCGAGACGCCGCTGTGAAACGCCAACGGCGACCACAAGGCTGAGATTATGGCCGTCAGGTACAATGACACAAACAGGTGCTGATGAATGTGTAAATAAATGGTTACGGTACAAATCCTCGTCTCGTCATTAATTTACGCCATTAAAATTACTGCGCCGTGTACTCTCGGCGCAAGAAATGCATTCGCATTTCCTCACGATTCCCTTCGGGGAGGTGGGGGCATTTTTTTAGTTCTTTTGGGTTTTATGTGCGTCCTAGTGGTGTTGAAAAATAAGAAAAATGGTGAGAAGAGCACCCAGAATGCTGAGCGTAATATTTCTAAGCAGGTTGGTTCCGTCTAAAAGCGGAACGAAAAGACAATATTTAGGTAAATTAACTGAGTCACATGTACCATCAAAATGCCGTAGGCTCACCTCCACTGAAGCTGGCCGTGGCATCATGATACAACTCCACTGGGCTCCACCGTTGAATGGGAACAAGCGACGTCAACTTTCTCCGAACGTGCATCATGAAACCCCTACCGAGAAACATGCACGCCGAATTTCACGTCAACCGCCGGAAACTTCGAGTCAAGAACCTACAGCGCAGCTATGACCAAGCAGCAGGAGTCTATTATTTGGACGACGACGCCTACACCGTTAAACATTACTCTGCCCTAGCTGTCGTGGGAAATCAAGGCGGCACTGTTTTTAAGAATAATACTCATAGAGTTTCTGTTGTTGGTGTTGATTTCTTTCCTGCTTGTTTGATTGTCCCCGTTGATTGTTACGTCAAGAGTCTCTTCATTATGATAAATTTTGCAAAATCGTCGTTTATGTTTACTGATATGTTGAAATGTTCGTGTTCACCATGAATCCTACGTCGCACAGTTGCGCTACAGAATCCTTGCTTCTGTTTTCCGTCACCTGGTTCAGTTAAATGCTAGCGGATACTGCGCACTTTTTTACAGCATGCACAATGCGAGAGTGCTGTATTATTTTGTACACAGCAATTGTATTTTTCAATAAACTCATGATAATTCAGTTTCAATGAATATGTACCGTTATGTATGAATTCCTGAAAGTGCCTATAGTATTAGTTAGAAAACATCTGTTTAGCTGATCCGTACTATTCTTATGTACTATCTGAATACACACGGTGCTTTTATAAAATGTGTCTCTTTTTATTTATTTTTTAAGGGAAGAACTGTCAAAGGGTACGCCCTGTTTGCGATAGGCGTGCCTGCAGCCTATATCACCTCCAAAAAACTGCTAACGAATGCACTCTCACGATTCAAAAAGATGAAAACACCCGCAATTTGCGCAAAAAACATTGAAACCGAAACTGAAACCATCGTGGCACGAAGGCACAGCCGGAAAAGGAACTTTGTGCACGATTCATGCCGGCCGCTTCGAGCGCTAGCAGTCATGTGGGCCGCATGGCTCAATGGGAGTGTCCGCTCTTTACGTTTACTATGTTACTCTATGCTACGACTACGAGGGACGAACGGGTGCCGCCTTAAGGAGCTTCGCCCCTAAAAAAATACGCGCACGTCTCTTGCAATCGGCACCCTGTGATAGTCATATCGGGACTACCCGCGTCGATTAAAAAAATTTAAGCTTCATAAAGCCTGGCGCTCTTACTTTTGCTGTCGAAGCTGGCAGACAGCCACTGCAAGCTAGTAAAAGCACAAACAACAATTTAAAGCCACAAAATTAGCTAGAGAAACTGGTTTTTACAGCACAGCGAGAGCTTGCAATGCGCGTCTTTCGGCCCAAAAACTCGTCCCGAACCTAGCGGCGGCCGCGAGCAACTCGAGCAGTACGGCGACGCGCTCGATGGGCCACCTGTTTTATTCTACCACCGTGGTTTTGGCGGAGCCGTGTCCTCCGTGACTACTTCTGGCTGTGCGCGTTGGTGGAACTGATCGCGAAGGCCATGCTTTTACAGAGCTGATGGCACCGATGGCGCGGCACACCGAAGTTGACGTCACCGCCTTCGCTCAGCAGTTCAACAAGCCCTGCGGCTGTAGCCGCTGTTATTTTGCCAAAATATGCCATTTGCGTTCACTTCTGTGAACTCTTACATTGGTTTTCGTATTCAGCAAGGATCAAACTATGATTACACATTCCCAAGTCATTTTTTTTTAAAGTGCTTCAGCTTCCCTTTAAAGATAAACAACTCCGTTATACGACTGTTAATATGGTGTTCCACCCCTCTTAGCGTTTCGCTGTCTTCGTTTATTTGTTTTACATTTGTAGCGACACTTGACGCGCGTGCCCTTGCTCTGCTCACACAAACATTTTACAATGGCGAAACGCTGCTATGAGCCACGCGGACTTATGCATCTTGCTGACCTAACTGCTTGCTTAGCCTCCACAGCATTGACAGCTCTGTGTAAAACGGAGAACACGTTAATCGCAACAGGGCCCAGATTTCGGAGCCGGGACATGAGAGACCGTGTTCGCACTGTAGATGGAGACTAACGCATGCACGCCCTGCCAAGCTAGCCTATCTATACAGCCCATGTTATTTCTCTGGGTGCGCTGCGAATTTTCTCGTCTGTAGCTAATTAGGATTGCCGGTTAACGAAGCGCCACTCAATTGTAATTAATGCACGTTACAATTGCTCGAAATAATTTAGGCGGAGATTGCGAAATATTGAGCCCGAAATAGTGGCACGCATAACATTTAAAGGCTTCTTTTTTTCAAAGATGGGACCAATCGAGGCCAATAACCCTGTGTTGTTTTTTTTTTGCACCCCCTTATGCATTTACGTGGGCGCATTATGGGGCCGTCTTCTGAAATGATCGCGAAAGGTGACAGTGTCGCCATTCGTTGCGTATGGTCTGACGTATTCAATCACTGTGTCAACTGATTTCCTATGACGGTTTCATTGCACAGGCCGACGGTGATATCGAACATCTCACAACACAAGTATGAGCGCACTGTACTAGTACTGTATTAGTGTACCGGCTTCTACGAAGTGGTTTGTCTCTGGCTACTTGAGATGTAAGAAATGTTGGAAGTGCTTTCAACGTTTCTTGTGTGGCTGTTTAAAATGCAGTATAACATTTAAACAATGCGACTTTGTGTGAAATGTGTTTTTTTTTTTGCGAGTTTAAAACGGCTTACTCAGACAATTGAGCTGTGGCATGCCGCCTTAGCGACATCGTGTGAACATGTGAACATGTTGCCGGCGTGCGATAGACCACGCGAGCAACGCATGGCTCATCCTGCGGGCACTTTCAAACAAACAAAAGAATAAAGGATACACGTGCTCTCGAAGCAACAGTTACTGGAAACACACCAAGGTAATGCTCGCTGAAACCTTCAGCGGAACGAATGCTGCGCACATTCACCAGAAATTCAGTGCTGTAAAACAATATAGAACCTACCGTCTATGTCACTGACTTCGCAACGAACCGACGTAAGCTTACTAGGCTTTACGTCGCATGCGCTGTACGCGATGTGTACGAGTTTCCGGTCACTTGCCGAAAGTTCTAAATCGGGCGAACTGATCGATGCGTCAATGATCGAGCACGGAACACGAATTCTCCGTTTCCAATAATGCATCACATCATTTACACATGCACTGTAGCTCCTGTGCCTGCAAGCCAAAGCTTGCCAGTATTGGAATTTGGGATAGAGGGGGAATTCGGTGGCCAGAGAACTTATGGAAGCGTATCATATCAGAAATAAAGCAAGCGAATAATACTAATAATAATATATCGGGTTTAACGTCCCAAAACTAAGATATGATTATGAGAGACGCCGTAGTGGAGGGCTCCGGAAATTCCGACCACCTGGGGTTCTTCAATGTGCACCTATATCTAAGTACACGGGCCTCAAACATTTTCGCCTCCATCGAAAATGCAGCCGCCGCGGCCGAGATTCGATCCCGCGACCTTCGGGTCAGCAGTCGAGCGCTATAACCACTAGACCACCGTGGCGGGGCAATAAAGCAAGCGATTGTGTCAGTGATACTGTTGTGGTGCTGCGCAACAAAGAAAAAGGATTATAACACGAAAGTGTTTTATGCCGGGGTCCACCAAGACTTCAGTGACGTATTTCCGTCACGGAAATGACGTCGAGAAACTTTGCACGATCAGATGGCAAAGAAAAAAAGTTCCGTCAACGGGCATCGAACCAACAACCGCTCGGTCCGCAACAGATGCCGGGCACGCTATCCACTGCGCCACGATCACAGACTCTAGAGGCTTTACAAAAGCGCCTTTTATATCTACCACGCGCCCTGTCGGCGGGGTGGTGTTGCCCTCTGGGAGCGGCAAAAAAATTCGTCATTACTCTGGCCTCCACGATTAGCACCTGCAACGCGTTACACGTCCGTCCACTTCGGCGTGTTTTCAATAGAAGTTCAATTTTGTCAATGCCTTAACACACCGTGCGGTGGCGATCTTTGTCCAAGCGTCATAAAAGTGTCGGCCTCGCTCATAGAATCACGCTAATCCAAACCAAAAATAGCTGTGGGACGCGCGCATGCCTAATCTGGCTGTAACACCGCGTTCCCCGCTCACGCCCTCGCCCCGAGAAAAATCGCGGCAGTGCTCTTCTGCGACGCTCTTCTGGCTATCACACCTCGTTCTCTGATTACGCTTTCTCCGTTAACTACTACAGCTACCACAAAGGTTTGCGGTAATTATTTAACATGGACGTTAGTGGTCGGGATGGAGATGCACCACCAATTGTAAAAGTGGGTGCATCCACGTTAAACGGTACTATAGCTGCCAGACATCAATATACATTGTGCAAACTTTCATATCAATGTACAGTAAACATTCACTTACTTCTGAAGGCCACGCTTTACTTTCGTGTTATTCCGATTCTTATGATGGAGGGATCAACCATCTTTTTCGATTTGCCGTTTTACTTTTGAATTCTGGAGATATGTCATTATGGTGGCACCGGCTACGTCTTGTTTTGTAGTAAAAAAAAACAAAAAAAATAATAATGAGGGCGCGAAAGGCTTCACAGTCGAACGTAAAATCTGCAAATGCAGTACAATCGAACGGCACATGAAAGTTCAAATAGGGAAAATAAATTCATATGTAAACAAGAGTTGGAGCACAAGTTCAAATAGGGAAAATGAGTTCACATGCAGACGTCCAAACTCAGATAGCCTGTATGGCTTCACATACGCACGAAAACACGTTAAGATAAATAATTACACATATCATCAAACACACGATCTCAACATTATGCATTCGCTTTCAGAATGATGAGGAAGCCAAAATCGTATACGCTAATATTTCGATCAAATATATTATTGTTCAAGAAACTTCTCCAAGGCGGACAGCACACTTTTCTGCAGACACGCGGTTGGCCATGGACTTCTCCTATTCATAATTTCAACAAAAAGAAAAATATCTCGTTTTTGTAGTCATGATAGTTGCGAGTTAGTGCTTGTCTTCTTGTTGTTGTCGAATTAACTTTATTCTTATCCGGAGAACACGCGCTTGTACTGTGCTGTGTGAATTCTTCTTTGACCCCCACCGAATCTGCACTCTGCAGTTTAACATTGTCAACCAACTAAGCCCAGCAACAAGATAGAATCGACTCAGACGGAAAGGAAGAAGAACATGGCTTTCTCCTTCGAGTCGTCTGAGGCATAAAGAACAGTGTGACGTTTTTATTGTGGTCTGAGTTCTTTTGGCAGACTAATGCAGCGTATGAACAATGTTTCCCTATCCACTGGCTGCTAGAGGGCCAGGAATATGAAAGGTGCTCATTCGAGTGTTCCCTTTAACAGTGGAACGTACTGTACGTGTGCTTGCAGCCTTTGCAACTGTACTCCGTGAGTTCTATATAGATTTCAAGGTAGCTTCTTTAAGAACACACACTCGTCTGAGCAGCCAGCTAGCCTCCCGAGGTCGTCTAGACGACAGCAGCCGAAGATGCCACGTCCCCTGAGATCATCCGTGAGTCATTTGAGAGCATCCTCTACCTGATAGGGCGAATACTGCAGCATCTGGGATGCGGCGCTAATCAGTGACCTGGCAAAGAGCAAATGAGTGAGTGAGTGAGTGAGTGATTGAGTGAGTGAGTGAGTGAGTGAGTGAGTGAGTGAGTGAGTGAGTGAGTGAGTGAGTGAGTGAGTGAGTGAGTGAGTGAGTGAGTGAGTGAGTGAGTGAGTGAGTGAGTGAGTGAGTGAGTGAGTGAGTGAGTGAGTGAGTGAGTGAGTGAGTGAGTGAGTGAGTGAGTGAGAGGGGCTGTGAAGATCAAACAACTTAATGGCGGCCGTCTTTAGCGTTGATGCCTTTCTAGAAAATGGCAGAAACATATTGTTGTTGTTCTCGCAAAACGAGCACACTCCGCCGAGACTTCGCTGACGGATTACGCCAGCTCGTTCGACTCGGCACACAACAACCTTCGCCGGGAGCTGGTGCGCGAGCATCCTGACGCACGGGTCGCCGCCGGACACCCCCCTCCTCCCATCCCAGCCACTGGTTTCACTCGCCGTCAATAAAGTTGTACTCTCTCTCTTCACTCGCCGCGAGCGCGCGCTTCTCCTTGCCTTGAGGACCGGCTCTGTGTGGCCCGCGGAACGCAGGCATCGTCTTTGTGGCGCCGCTGCACCGAACTGCACCCATTGCGGCGCGATCGAAACCCTGTGCCACCTATTGTTTGACTGCCCTTCTCTCAACACCGCGCGGACGCGGCTCGTGATGAAGTACCGCCTCGTCGGATTGCCGTGTGCGACCCTACAGTACTTGCTCCATCCCACCGGCCACGTGCACCGTCGCCGCTCAGCCCTTGCGGCCCTACTCGCTTTTCTCGAGGATGCCGGCCTAGTCGAACGAATTTTCTAGCCGCTCACCACGGTGACTCGGACGCCTCTTCTCCTGCCCCCCTCCCCCCCCCCCCCCCCGCCCGCTCACTTTTTTTTCCACTCATTCCACTTTTCCATTTTTCCACATTTTCCCACTTTTTTTTTCCCTTTTCTTATTTTACCATGCTCTTTTCACTCTCACTGTCCCTTCAATCCCCAATCCCCCGTGAGTGTATCGGTTGAGGTGTTCTCACTTGAGATCCAGTTATCGTGCACTCCACACCCAATTATCATTTTCATTCCCTTCTTCCTTTTAAGAATCACCCCCCCCCCCCCCCCCCCCCACGCCCGCCTACAGACTGCTCACACGCCGCCCACCTGCAGACTTGTTCTCGTGCGGGGGACGTGTCTTGGCCGGTTCAGCCTTGGCGTCCTTGGTCTCCTGCTCGGTGCGATCCTCCATCTGACTGCGCGCGTTGTTTTCCAGGAGGTTTTCGTGAACATCTGCAACTCCATCCACGGCGCTCTTCTGCTGGGCGGCGGCTGTCCCAGACCCCTACAAGGTGTGAAGCCCGCGTCTCACTTTCCTTCACAGCCCTACTGCGCTGCTGCTCACGCAAACGGCGCAAAAACGACGTGGGCGAAGTAGAGGCACAGCTCGCGTGCTCACATACATTTCTATTGTTTGGACTATATCTTTTTGAACCTCACACGAACTTGAAACACAGAGATATTTAAGGCTTTCGCATAAAAAGGTAGCCCGTCCCTCTAATATCCGTAGATTGTTAGATGAAGCTGAAGAAGGCTTTTGCTCATTCACTCACGTAGATTAAAAATACAAGAAAATATTTTTATTTCTATAGGAAAACACATCGTAAGGCAAGCTACGCTAGGGCCGGCTATCTCATCAACATGACAGTAGTACTTTAGAAACACACAAAAACAAGAAAAACTAGAACGAATAGAAGAACAAAAAAATAATCAAAGACTGTGTAGGTACGCGATATGTGGCGTATAAAGAATTAGCAGAGTCTTAGGGAAGAGTCCAATACATACAGGGTGGTCGCATAGGTTATCGCGGATACAGCCCGCGAAGATTTTTTTCTATGCATGTACATATAATATGACTATGAGATATGTTCATTATTAACACAATACTTGAACTACATTAATATTGTCAATTACGGGCAGCTTATTAAACTAGTCAGTATTAAAATTCATGAAGAGCGCTCACTGCGCATCCTTGAATGCCAGAGTGTGGCCATGGTTGAAGCCCCTGGCTAAATGTGAGCGCTCTACTATCCACGTTGTTTAACCGATCACTTAGTTTAGCGCTTTGGTCTTCGCATTGCAGCAGCGGCCGCTAAAGATATTATTTTGCACCGTCACGCTAAAAAAGCAGCGTTACTGTCGAAGTACAATGAACCGCAAGCGCCTGCTCGCAATTATCGCCTGATTATTCCGAGAGCACAAAAAGAAAAAAAGAAACGCAAGCTCGAGAAATCCCGATGAATCGACCACTCACTCGTCGAAAAGCGATCTACTTCGAGCGCGCCTAATTATGCTAGAACAGGCGTTTTGCTGTTTTCCCGAAGTCTGCGCAAAAGGTATGTATTTGTCTTTGAACAGTTACTAATGTCTGTGCCGACTCATTTCCTGTTTTACTCCGAAAACAGCCTTTTGTACTGCTGAGCAAAAGAAAGAGAGTTGATCGAGGAGCCTGCAATTGTTGTTGTTATCGTCTTCGTTGTTGTTGTTAAATATAACCAGTGGAAGCCAGCAAGTAATGAAGCCATCGAGAGCATAAAAGGCCTTCATTGTGTCATTTTTATTGAAGCGCAGCATTTATGAAGTCAAGCAAAAATGAAAGTGGACGAAAACTAAAACAGCCTGCCGCAGGTGACGACCGCACCCACAACTTTCGAGTTACGCGTGCGACGTTGTGCACCAGATGAGCTGCGACGGAGTCCTTTGCCCCGTCCACTAACTTCGGTTACGCGGTGGCACAGGCGGCCTATAGTCAAGGTCGCAAATGGAAATGATTCCTTTTGGCAATTGGAGTCGAGTACCTCGCCATATTTACGAGCTGGCGGATGACCAGAACGTCACACGTTCTTTATGCAGTCGCATAATACGGCTCGAAGCGGTGGTTATCTCCTTCTTTTCCTGCTTCATTTTTTTTCCTTCTCAGTCGACTGTATTGTTCTGACTGACAAGATTTCTAACTAAAAAGTTACGCAAGTGACAATTACTGCATGTCTGCAACAAGGTTTCGATATCGTTCACTGCACCCTAACTAGTGCTACCGCTGCCAGAATATTTCGCCAGGGGCATCAGTCTTTTAGTTTCTGGAGTTTCTTTAGTTTATTTACCTTTTTTATGACAGTAAACGAGCTACATAGAGAGATTTACGAAAGCGAGCACCCTAACCTAACTAGAGTTAATCAAACGAGGCGCCCTAGCACTCGCTTCAAATGTAGAAATATATTATGCCCTTCAAGCTGCGATTGCTCAATGCGGCGTTCAAGATTACGAATGTCCTTATGTGATGCAACCTTGCGGTGCACGTGTGTATGGAGATGGTAGGGCTGCCTAGTGTTCAGTTAGTTGCAAAACATCGAGTGCTCACGTCCTCATCAAAACATCAAATGAGAAATACCAAGTGCTCACACCAAACGAGCTACTCACGTCGGTTGTGCTTTAAATAGTGATGGAGCTGCCGAAGAGTCGTGCCGCGAATTTTCCCGTTTACGAGATCCTATGGCAGACTCTTTCTTTACGTGTATTCTTCCTTTTGCTCCGAAAATTAGCACGATTGCTAGGACTTTCATTCGGGGTTCTTGCTGCTAGGCATAAGTACGGAAAAGGTTAACGGTCTCACAGTCCCTTATGAATTCGTCTGAGGTGACTAGAATGTAAAAGTCACCTTCATCTTCCCAGTCGATTGTGCCGATCCTTCCTCCACCCCCGCTCTCTTCCCCCCCCCCCCCCCCAAAAAAAAAAATTGTCTGCTCCTAACATCGTTTTGCACTGCTTCCAGGATCGGAGGTGTTCCAAGATATCTGCACCTGGCATGATTTCGCACTGGCTCCGGAATCGGCCCACCCTTCACCATGGGATGATATTGCCACGTGATGGAGACAGAATGCACTCAAGCAGGCAGTAACCGCGTAAAAGAAACTGAAGGAGCTTCTTTATAGAGCGAACTTGTGGCCACACGAAAGGTGCCCACACGATGACGTCATCACACGTTACTCTACATGACGCAATCAAGTGGCGTCATATAATGTGACGTAATCACGACGCCGTAATGACGTCAGAAGTTTTCGTTAGACGAGGCATCTGACGCTTTCGCCTTAATAATCGGTCGCCGAATAGAAACTTTCTTGCAGCCTCGTGAATGGAAGGTAGCGCTGATGCGTTTGCACATTTGTTTTCCATTTTCCAACAGAATCCGCTATAGCGTTGAGGTTTTGCTTTACCGTATAGACCGCATTGTTTTTTGTACATACTGACCAGTAAAAGGTCAAAGCTACAGAACGTGATTGATGTCAGGAGTATGTACACATGCGCAGGAGCCGCGCGCTCAAGACTCGCCTTCAGTTTGTCAGTTACGAAAGTGCGCAAATTAAATCAACTACTAACTATTTGTTTTCTTTCAGACATCGCATAAATGTTCATCACAGCAGCAGAGAATCAATTTGTTCGAAAGAAAAGCTCAAAAGAGTTGTTCTCCCAGTGCGCTCACAAACAGAACAAAGTGAAGCTTAGTCACACTAGACATTAATAGCAAAATAATTTTTATGGCAATACGAGTATGGTTATCAATATAACACTTCTCGTTTAATAATCCAGGACAGCAGTCGCTGAGGCACATGACCTAATCTGCTTTCGCCTGAGGTGGATAAGCCGAGACAGCGAGCGAAATACAAGGAAGCATTTATGATAAATGAGCGCAATAAGGAGCTAAAGGAATGTGTGTGTACACTACTACACGAATGCTTTCTTTTTATTCGGCAGACTTCGAGTCTAATGGCATCTGTCACCTTATAAGCCGAGCGAAGTTTTCCCATAAGGCCACTTCTCGCACTTTCTCTCTCTCTTTTTCTCTTTATGGCGCCGTACAGTACCAGTAGCCTAGAAAAGCGCCATGAGACAAATGGCTGCCATACGATGCATCTTATAGTAGGGGAGGACAATAGGGCGCCTAAATCGGTTATAAAGTGCCTCTTAACACCAGTGCACGTTCCACTTTCGCCGATAAGGCCGCCAGGGGGCGATAAAAAACTCCAGGGCTAACCATACACACATACACATATGTTCACGTTTCACTCTGCCATGTTGAAGCATACGTGAATGGGCCCGCTTTCCATAAAAAATCCCTAATGCAGAGTTCGTGTGCCCCGGTGTATTCCTTGTGTGAACGTTGTGTTTAGTCGCACTGCCGTAGCAGATCTCAGAGGCCACGTACAAAGAAGCGCGTGGTTCAGTTATGTTCCGCCAGTTGCCGCAACAATCCCAGCTGCTGGCAAAAAAAAAATATTTGGCAGATCCCACGTGCCGTGGGAATCGATGTTATGCGAAGCATGCGCGGGATGGTGACTGCCGCGTAAATTTTCACATTAAGCGAAACGTTACGGAATGACGCGCTAGAGAAATATGGAAGTAGTATACGCACACTCATATGTTGAAGAGTCGCATATTTATTATATAACCAGTTGTTTACAGTTGCGTAACGATGGCAACAGCAATATAGTTGTTACCAATACCAGACGCGGTCAGCTGATATGTAGTGCTAATATTCTTCAATACTGGATAGCGCGAACCCGAACAGTACAAGGACGGTACACATGCACAGGACAGGCATTAATCGCAATTAAGCTTCATTCAGGAAAGTTTCCCTAGATATATACACAGCCGAGTGGCACGCGCAGGCGCACTGCACGTGCGTTACAGTTACAGTTGCAGTTATTGCAGTTGTGTTACATTTATGCTTATACTTGACCGTTATGACGGAGAACGCACGCACATTTCACAAGCCCGTGTGTATGTGCAGAAGGAGTTCTTGACAGTTCTTGAACAAGGTCATCATCATCGTCACCAGTGAGCACCAGCAACTGGACCGGACATGTTAATCGGATCAGTTCGTGATCGCGGTTATGAAGAGTGTAAGTGTAGTGAAGTGCGAATTATAGTGCAGCTGGTGGAAATCCTGGATGCCTCTTACGATGAAATTATCTATTATGTCTCCCGTCGTGGACGTGGTAGCGAGGTCGTTTGATGCCTTCTCCACATTCAATCCGTCTTTGACGCTGTATAAGGACCAAGCGTTTTTGGGTCTCGATAAATCAATGTTGAAGTCACCGGTAATGATTAGAGGCCTGCTTCTCTCAGCAGATTTATTGTAGGAAGCACTGACGCCGGTTTTGCATAATCCACGTGGTCCACGTTGCGGACCACGTGGACGTGTGGATGGAAGTTGAGCGTCTTCCAGGGGTGTTCTGTCTTCAGTGTTTCCCCACTTTCCTTGAGTCCGCCGCGGTGGTGTAGCGGTTAAGATGCTCGGCTGCTGACGCGAAGGTCGCGGACTCAATCCCGGCTGCGGCGGTCGCATTTCGATGGAGGCAAAATGCTAGATGCCCGTGTTCTGTGCGATATAGCTACACGTTAAAGAATACCCAATGGTCAAAATTTCCGGAGCCATTCGCTACGGCGTCTCTCATATCATATCGTGGTTTTCGGATATAAAATCACAGTTTCGCCGCAATGGCGAAGCAATGAATGCGATAGCAACAAATTAGAATGTCACACGAAGAACGGCAAGCAGCTCAGTACTTGCAACGCGCCGCTCGAGTGCCAAGGAGGGGCGAAAAGAACACACACAGTCCGACCGCAAACTAACAACGGTCACAGCTCTACGCTTGCAGCGCACTGCTCAAACACAAGGAAGGACGCTAGAAAGAAACGCACAGGTACCCACAGGACTCGCGCGAATTAAATGTTGCGGTTTTAACTTCGTGTTTTAGCAGCGCGCTACAACCCAACGCTCTTAGCCTTCTTTTTCTTTAAAACTGCGGCGCGTGGAGTGACCCCTCCGTGTCTTCTGCCGCGCGGTGGCGTTTGACGCATTGTTTACTCGGCGTCCCACATCGTCAGTGGCTGCAAAAAGGGGCCACCTTTTAGTGCGCGTCTGAAGAAAAAATTACAGCATATCCACGGTTGAATGATGAAGAGCTTGGGCGCAGCTCCTGAAGCAATCATGGTCTCGGGATTCGCTTCTTGTTGAGCCCGTTTCGCAGCGGCGTCCTTGGCGCGCCCCGTCACGGGATCCGCCTGGCTGCCGCCAAGCGAGCGCCCGCCGCTGCGCATCGTCCATGCTCCGCCAATGATCCGACACGTACGGCGACGAGCCAGGAGAATGATAGAGGCGCTCGCTCCCCGCGCAGCCCGCGCAGCAGCCAACCGGAGAGCAGCGGCACTTCTAGCGCCATCTAGTGTCGATTCACACAAGCGCCATATTGCACACATTTCTATTAGACCAACGCCATCTAGGAAATGAGACGAGAAATGGTGATGAAGACACAGATTGTGTACAGCGCCATCTAGAATATCGTCCCTGAACTGCAGTTTGTATGTACTTCTATGAGACAGCGCCATCTATTGCATCATACGGGAGATCCGTTTACGCCGAAAAACGGAGACGTGGTTAGACTAAGAGGAGCTACGCCCCTAAAATGTAGAAGCGTTGCTTTAACCACGCCCTTCGGACAATCTCGCGGGTCATACTACACATACTGAAGAACTTGTGAGCTCTGCGTGCCGTTAACGTTAAGTGGTGTATATAAATATCTCGTCGTTGTTATGCTAAACAGCCGGAGGCGCGTGGCTGAGTTGTTTAAGGCAGCGCGGTGCGGAGTGAGTGGTCGAAGGTTCGAATCCCGGTGGTGCGCTTCGGAAATTTTTTCTTACGATTTATTTTTCTTTGTGGCTTTTATTTATACATATATACATATCCGGGACATGACGGCGTCAAGATACGGTGACGGCGAAAGTCAGCCGAGTGTGTCTATATAATTGCAATCACAATAAAACCCCAACAATTATTTTTATTACCATTTTCCTTGCGTGTCAATGTGTGTGTTCGCCGTTACTGTGTTGGTTGAGACTCTGTATCACATGTGGCACATATCCGTATAACATGAACTCTAATATGCGCGTATGTGCCACACGTGATTGAGAGAAAGGGTTTCACGACGTACGCGACAGGTATTTTGCGTTATTCATGCCATGACCAGTGAATCGTGTTCGTCATACACTGCGCCCCTGCTATGCCAGTTTTGGTATATAAAAAGTTATGGAGACTACCAGGAGAGCGCTCAGACGTAGGCGCATAGATAGATAGATAGATAGATAGATAGATAGATAGATAGATAGATAGATAGATAGATAGATAGATAGATAGATAGATAGATAGATAGATAGATAGATAGATAGATAGATAGATAGAAAGAAACGGCCAAAGTGCCCGAAGTTCGCTTAGAAATGCTTCACAATTAAAAAGAAAAAAACGTGTGTTCTTTCGATGAACTCGTTTTATTATTTAACGTCAATTAACGTGTGCGCTACTCGGCCCTTATCTTAAGTTAACTTATGCTACGACATCATAGGTATCCAACGTAACTCCTGACATGAATCAGTACCATCAATTTCGTACCAGTTTTATTTTTTACAAGATGGTCGTGGTGGGCATAAATATTGGGCATCCAAGATATTCCAATGAGTGTTTATAGTTTGACACATAAATGCTTGTACTTACTATTATTATTATTATTAGTAGTAGTAGTAAGGGGAACCTCTGAACGCAACACAATTGTGAGGGAGATTTGCAATAGTTTTCTGAAAGAGACACGAGGCAAAATCACTTGATTTGAGACGCGGCGAGGAGGAGCGGAATATAAAAGAAAGAGGAGAAAACTACAACACGCCGCAGGAACATAGGCAAGATATCCAAACACCAAAACCCGAAATCAAGCTTCGAAAATAGTAAAACAAAAAAAATCTGCGACTGCTTCGAGGGCCTCTAATAAAAATGAAGGGAGAAGCAGAATGGAATTCGAAAACCTGTCACACAGGTTAAGGAGAGAGAGGGGTGGGAGGGGGCGGGACAATGACATATGAGGAAGGTAACGCGAGGCGACGTGACGTCTGCAAAAGCTTGGAAAAGAAGATTGAAAATGACAGGAAAACGAACATGTGTTTAGTGTAAATGCTGCACGAGGTGGAGCCGAACCTGTCGGTATTCTAACTTTGTCGACAACGTTTACGGGATGTGACAAGGCGAATAACACGTTCGAGCCAAAATTACAGCACTCACAGGAATCATTCTTTTTGTTTTGCTACTGAAAGGTCAAAGCTCAGTACTGTGCTCACTGATGTAAACATTGAAGGAAAGACAGCGAGTCGCCTACTACACAGATAGAAGTGCTGTATTCTATTCGACGAACGCATGTGTGTACGTGCGTGCGTGCAGGCGTAATAATAATTGTTGGGGATTAATGTCCAAAACCCACGGTAGTGTGTGTGTGTGTGTGTGTGTGTGTGTGTGTGTGTGCGTGTGTGTGTGTGTGTGTGTGTGTGTGTGTGTTTGGGGGGGGGGGGTGGGGTGCGGAGCTCGTTTCGCATGCGAAGCATAGCCGGGCTAGGCGTGAGTACCTCTAGTGTATTTTTTATGTGCGTCTAAGCAGTGTGCTATTCTGCAGAGACTAACAATTTTGGGACACTGTCACAAGAGAAGCGAATTCGTCTCATACCAGGCCTAGTTGCCATGACCCCATTGTAGAGTGAGTGTGGCACCTACTCTGAAAGCCAGCCGAGAATTGGCCCTCGGAGGAGTATTCAAAGTTGGTTAGAGATGACGAACCGTTCTCAAGGGGTAAATACATTGAAACCCTTGACAACAGAAGATTTACAGTCCTTCGTTGGAATGAAATTCGCAAGCGGGAAGAGCGCAACACGTTTAATGCAGTAAGAGCACCGCGTCAACATTGAGAACCAGGCACTTTATGCATGCGCGGAGTGTTTTGCCCGGGCCCTTCTTGAAGTGTCCACAGATTGGCCAGTGTTATTGTTAGTGTTGCTGGGCGGTGTGGTCCGGCAAACGGTCCCTGGATGGTGAGACGACCCAGCGCTGTTAGCACTTCTGTATACACTCGGTGTGCACTTGATCCTTCGAGTGCAGCGTCCCTATAGCGACTCAAGCTTAATCACATTGTACTTACACTATGAAATGTTGATCCGGCTTTGTTTTTATACAGAATGACAATTTGGTATGTTACGTACATTCTGTTGAGTCCTCGTGCGTATACGTTGTGCGCATACTTAGGGCGTATACGCCTATGTTCCCTGCCCTTTTCTGCTCCTTCATATTTAAAAACTGAACTGTTTCTGGGGTTTTCTATGCCAAACCACAATGTGGCAATGGAGTACTTTCAATTAATTTTAGTAACCTAGGGTTATTTATTAAGTTCCAACTAACCCCCGTATTCAGAAACGCTACTTGGCTTGAACTTGACTTGCCACCGCCTTCAGCGCGTTTCGAACGCGCTACCTTTAGGCGGTGCCAAGGAAGCACAAACGCTAAGTGCCACCTAGCACGTCTTCTCTATAGAGTTCTTTTGGCGCGCAGAATTGTATGTGTGTATGTATGTATGTATGTATGTATGTATGTATGTATGTATGTATGTATGTATGTATGTATGTATGTATGTATGTATGTATGTATGTATGTATGTATGTATGTATGCACAACGAGCTTTTAAGTGCGGAACACTTTAGGGGCCCGGGCTGTCGTTGCTGTCGTCCCTATTGGGCACTTAAACACCGATGGGCGTCCAGTGGATATCCATTTCTTCTAGATGTCTTGGTCGTCCAGTGGTCATCCGCATATAGCCGATAGGCGTACAGCGGACATCCACAGGACTGTAACGCGCATACTAATTGGCAATCCAGCAGGTGTCCTGCGGCTGTCTAGGGCGGATATGCGGATGTTCAACGGACGCACGAGCTCTTTTATTGTATTTATATTTTCATTGCCATGGAGGGGAAAAATGCGCGTGGCAACCGCAAGTCAACCGTGATCGTGTAGGATTTGTGGCTTCAAAATATGTGTAATTTGTTTTATAGGGCGTCGCCGCCTCGGCGTGACATTGCACGCCATATCGTCAATTATTAAAGACGATAGTCTTTCTTCGGGAAGTTAAAGGCAGATATTCTGGTCTGTCTGTCTGTCACCCGATTCAGACACCCGGCCAAAGTTTAACTACATGCTCAACGTCCAGCCATCTTGCACTGGTAGCGGGGTTCATACTTGTGAACATTGTCGATCAAAAAGCAAATATTACGCATACCTGAGGTGCAACATCAATACGAAAGTATTACATGGTGTGTTCCTTTAGTAGAAAATACATAAATACGTAATTCTAAAGACCCTGTAGTGTTTCTTTGGCTGCTCTGAAAATGCTAGTGTTAATGTGCTGTGCTGAAAATGCGACGCTGAGCATGCGGTGATTCAACATAGAGTAGGAGGACTGATGTAGTACGGTCGGCAGAAGACAATCGTCTTTAGACGGCATTTGCAGCGAAGCACGCAGATACGCGGCCAATTTTTTATAAAAGAAAAGGCATTTACTTAAAATGTATTTGCCTTAATACTTCCAGAATAAAATTATTAGGCGCTCCATGAGCTTGGATCCTCACAATACATTACAGGGGAGGCGGATTCGCTGCCTTTTTTCCCTTGCTCCGCGCCAAGGAAAATGATTTAGAGCATAATGCAAATCCTGACATTGATTGCAGCTTCCAATAAACACCCGTGGTGGCTGTACTGGCAGCGTGCGGGTTTTCTCGGGCGCGGTGAGCTTTCTGTGCTGTAAGAGATGATGGAGGAGTTTGAAAGCGATACATAGGCTTGGCTGCTGTAATTATAAGTAAAAGTATAAGGCGGTGGCGCAAAAAGGGACAAGGACGAAACAGGAAGAAGCGACGTACACAAGCGCACCCTACCAACTGGTTTATTCTCGAAAAGACACTCAATATATATGCCATTACACACATGCGCATACGGCCGAAATCAAAAGCGATCTTGCAAAAAAACAAACTCACTGCTGTGCAGGACGATAGAGGGAACGCTGACACACCCACTCCCGTACAATTTAACGAAATATGCCTCAGCCAGTTCTCTTGCGACAGCGTCACAACTTGCTTTAAGATTTTCCTGGATGAGAACTGGGGCACACATGCACAAGATTTACAATGAAATGGCAGATGCGAGCCCGTACCATTTTTGATGGACAGCGCATGTTCCTGTAACCGAACATTAATGCATCGGCCTGTTTGGCCGATGTATACATTGCCACAGCTCAAAGGAATCAAATATACCGCACCGACACAACACTCCCCAAAAGATGCTCATGCTTAATATCACAGCAACGTTTCGTATCACCAGGTTTCATTACTCGCCTACAAACGCTGGACAATTTGAGTGGCGCCGAGAAGACCACAGGAACATTGAACCTTGTAGCAACCTTCTTAAGATTATGAGCGACTTTATGAGGGTACGGGATGACTACAGGCCTCTTTTTTTTTTCTTGGTGTTCTAAGGCAGGACTCTGAGTCTTTCATCTTCTTTAGCATTGCTTCTACTACAGAAGCAACCACAGTCCGGGGAAACCCCGCAGCTGAGAGGCGCGAAATTTGTAGGTCGAAGCTCTCCTTCATGTTGTGCATACACGACTTCTTAAGCTCTGAATCTAAACACGCAGAAGCAATAGCTCTTTTCACTGTTTTGGAATGGGCAGAGTCAAAAGGTAAAAATTCTTTTCGCACTCGTGGTCTCTACATCCGACAGACGTGTTTGTCACAAATATTTAAAACGATGTGTAAAAATTGAAGCCCATTATCAACCGGCGTCTCAAAAGTGAAAGTAAGCCCATTCCCACCGTTGATAAACGCATCTAAAACCACAGACACACGCTGTTGCAACGCTACCACCTGGTCTTTACCCAAGATAATCAAAAAATCGTCAACATATCTAAAAGTACGTAAAACATTGACCCCCTGCATTGCCCTATCCGAACCTTCATCAACTTCTGCCAAAAATATTTCGCTCAGCACCGGTGATACACAAGACCCGATGCAGATTCCTCGCTTCTGCAACAAAAACCGATCCCCAAAAGAAACAACCGTGGCATCAAGATAAAACTCGAGTAAACCTAAGAATTTATCAACGCTAATGCCACACCGATTCTGAAAAGCCAAAACCCCATTCTTTTCAATGCACACCCGTACTGCCCTGAAAAGCTCTTGGTGGGGAATGGAATAGAATAGATCTTCCACATCTATGAACAATACATCGCTTATTGACTGGTTATCCTTCAGAAATTCAATTATTTCAGTCGAGTTCTTTACGCGGAACGGATCATCCAGTTCTAAGGACTGTAGGTGTCTCTGAAGGTACCGGCTAAGATTCAATTGCCAAGCACCATTCTCACTGACAATGCACCTGACGGGAACACCAGGCTTATGTGTCTTGGCCGTAAAAAATACCGAGAGGCACTTCCATTTAGGGTCACTGATACCCTTAACTAGCTTATTCAACCCAAGATCTTTGCACAAAGAAATTGCCTTTGATTTTACCCTGAGCGCAGCTTTCTTCACTTCAGTGAAGTTGTTGTCGAAGGCCTGGGCAGCTTTCGCACCAAAAGTCCCGGACGTCATGACCACAAAACCACCCTGCTTGTCGGACACCAGCAGGCGAAGGTCCCGCTCTTTGAGGTAGTTCTCGACGCTTTTCATGTGGTCCTTCCTCGGGTGCACCTTTGGAGCGGACCTTATGAGACAGTCCACACTATCCAAAAGGCATCTTTGCTGATCCTCCGAGTGTGCTTTCCTTGCCACACGACGATTAAGTGACAGGAGCTCATGCGCAGGTATCCTGGGCTGCACACTAAACTTCGGCCCTTTCTTGAGACCATCGGCAACTTCCTCCGGTACCTGTAGGTCGTCAAGCACATCCAGGTTACCCGCACCACGCCGAGACTTGGAGCGCCTGGGCAGCTGAAGGAGTAGCCTTTGCCACAGGAATTCCGTATTCTGCGCCGTCTGTTTCTTGATAGAACGGTACTTTAGCTCCGCCACCACGCTGGAATGCATAGCATAGCACACGACGCGCATCCGGGCGTGCAGTAGACGCACTTGGCGCCATAACTCTGAACGCAGTATCTTCAGGAGGCGTCACGCATGTCCCACAGATGGCATCATGCACCCAAAAAGCGCACACACCTCACCAGGCACAAGGCCATTCCTCAGGCAGAAGGCGATCGCCCTCGCGCGGCACGACGAGAAGGAAATTTGACTGCTTAGGGCGTTCAAGTCTGGAGGTGACGTTGACATAGGACTAAAAGGGCCCACTGTACAAGAAAGATAGTCCAATAAAATTTTTTTATTGCCACCGTCTTATACTTTAACTATGCACCAACTAGCCCCGCAACATTTTTTTTGGTAATTATAAGTACTTGAAAAGCGTCGTGAATTATGTACATCACATTTTCTGTTGAAAAGTCGACCTATCGCGCGCATGACGGCCCTCAAAGACACATCCTTGATTCATAAGTACCGAAAACCAGAAGTTCGCAAATAAAGCCCGAAACAAGTTACAATCTACGCGACTGGCGAATATGTCCTGCACGTTATGCTCCGAGGACGTCCGGTGGAGAAAACCAAACGGATTTAAAAATTTGATCCGACATTGGTGTCCATCGGACGTCCCCTGGACAGCTGCTTAAGACGTGGACGTTCGGATTTTATTCGGTTGTCCGAGGGAGTTTCAATGCCCATTGGGCCATCGCTTGGCGTAACGCAGGCAAAACCACGTATAACATAGGCATCTGTAGCATATTTTGAGCGCGTGGTCGCGCCAAGGAGACGTCTTCTTCCTCTTGTTCTTCGAGCGCCTTGATGATATTATTAGGTGTGGAGCACTTTAGGGGCTGTTATTACTGACCATCGGTGGCGACGCAGTGACTATGAGACTGGATGGGCGATGCGTTCTCACACTGCTGGGGCACCGCATCCATCCCAGAAACGGACTCCCCGCGACGGAAGGCGCTCCACAATGGGAAGAGCCTCGAACGAGTTCCGTTGAGTAGTCGAGATACAATGAACTAGCAGAGAGACGTCAAAGTTGGCGACGTCTTCACAATGGGCCACGTTGACATGGTTTGGTATGCTGTAGTGCCGACCGTTCCTGTATGTTTTGACAGGAGTCATTAAGTCGCCGCAAACCCTTTCCTGCCATTCTGGGGAGAGGCAGATGAACTTGCCTGAGTAATCTGTTCTCCCGGCTGACCCCACAGACGTGTCGTTGACCGCAGGACCTTTGTTGTTACAGTGAGTGCAACGACTCCTCAGCGAAAGTGTTATTGGCTCGTGCCTAGGTGGCTGGTGTCGTGTGTGTGATTGGTTACGATCAAAAAGGAGGAGCCGGCCTAAGTTGATATAACGACGCTGCTGAGTGAAAAAAAGGCTCTGAGCCCTGGGTTAGAGGCTCATCCAGTTCGCTCGTCGCGGAACTCTTACCTTTTACTACGTAAACAGTAAACCTGTTTGTTTTTCTTTTCCCAACTTGCTTATCAGTTCCTCAACCCGGAGACTCTGTCGCGCTACCAAATGGAGGCCGGATACGACGCAACCCTAATGTCGCAACAACTGGTCGCAGCGGTAGGATGATCTAAAACCACGCAAAGCCACGTATAAAAATAGAAACAGAACATGCAAATGAGAAATAGAAAGAGAGATAAAAAAAGGGAAAAATAGGAAGAAAAATAGAAATAAATAGAAATAAACAGAAGAAGAAAAAGAGAGAAGAAACGGAAAAAGAGAAAAAGAAAGAATTAGAGGAGGAAAACAAAAAGAAAACCGAAGAGAAACAATGAAGGCTGCCCAGCACCGCCCTTCCTTCAGGCTTGGCACCACTAGAGCGAAGCTGCCTTAATTTTTTATTCTTCGAGGATTCTCTGTCTGCACATCTCGCTTTTATAGCTAAACGCACGCTAATTCACTTACGGCGCACGGAAAGCAAGACCACTTTATATTGTTACTGAATGCTCAATATATAAAAAATTACACACGATCTACTGCTACTGGAAACCATGGTGGGATGCGAAAGCATCGCGGGGGGTGCGCATCGAGTTTCTGTGGCTCTCGAACTTCTGCTGCAACCTCATTCGAACTTACCCCTTTTCAAGGGACAGTGCACGTTGCAAGGGGAGGGTCAATACACTGACTGAGAAGAAAAAGAAGGAGACCGTTTCACCTTCGGGTCGTCTTAGGCGAATGCCTAAGTGATCCAGATAGCTTTTATTTATCGAAAGAAATATCGAAATATTGAAAGAAAGAAGTGACAGTTTCACCGCAAGGGCGAAGCAATGAATGGGATAGCAACAAATTGTAGTGTTAAACGAAGTGAAGCTGGCAGCTAACTGTTTTTTATCCGATCTCGCGTAACTACAAAACGCTGGTGTAAGAGAATACGGCCGCTCCATGGTGAGATGCTGTCCACATAGTCACTTCTCGTTGAGAGCGCAGCGGACAGAAGGGTATACGACCCGCCCGCTGTGATGTCTTTCGAAATAGCGCGCACGCCAGCGATCGCGACCGCGCCCTTAGATTCAAAGTTGCTTTTCGCGCGACACTCCCCCCACCCCCATCGCGTCTTCGCGTCTTTTAAGGCTAGTTAAAGACGGGCGGGGCGTTTCCTGCCTGCTGCGACGGCAGTCCGCTCGAGCGGGGTGATGTTATCGCATGCACCCTCCGAGCGACGGAAATGGGCCGGCTCGTTTCAACTCTGCTTCGGCTGCGTTCTTCGCCCCGCTCGCGCGCGTTTACCCGCGGTAGAACGTGCAATGCGCGGAGGGATCTTATCAATTTGGACTTCATACCGGAAGGACATGACGGCGACGGTGACGGCAGCGGCAATGGCAAAACTCGTCGAGACTGTCGATATAATTGCTATCGCAATAAAAGACTCGCCGGCTCCGTTGCGCGCCGAGAAACCGCCGCCGTTTTATCGGCCTACCGCTTCAACGTAGCCGGAGAGTCGCGGCGGCAACTGATTTCGTTTGTTCAAACCATGGCTGAGAGCAGCATGTTCGCTGCGCGCAAATGCTCTAGTCACGTGGTTCTTTTTGTGTTTCTCGGACTTTCTTTCCAGCTTGGAAAAAATGCTATACGTGACACTTCCTTTATCGCAAATAATGTAATGGAAGTTTCTGAAGACGCTCTCGAACTTTCCAAGTCGCATTTCTTGCGTAAAGTCAATATTTAGCAATTTGGATCAATAAATCTAATTAACCAATTATTTATTTCAAAACAAAAATTCTTTGTAGTGAGCCAGTGGCTGTCAGCAATTTGCAACTGATTTCACACGCTAGCTTCGAATATTTTATTTGTTAACCCTTGCCTAAAGATAGCTATTGAAGATAGATATTGAACACCGATAAGTCAATATGGCATCTTCGCATTTGCGTTGATCGTCCTAGATGCACTAAGAGATTGGTATAGTTGCGCGAAGCGAAAGAGCTAGTTTAGTCTGTTCGGGCTGGTGCTGCATTATACCCGCTAGAAGCTGCGTTAAGTTCACGCCAATTGATCGTTTTCCCCGCTACATGATTTTCCTTTTTCTCGAGAACTAATATATATATATATATATATATATATATATATATATATATATATATATATATATATAGAGAGAGAGAGAGAGAGAGAGAGAGAGAGAGAGACGTGGCCGTGAACAAGCGCACTGGCTCTGTCGATAAACCGTAGGCGAAAAAGCACGACGTGCGTAGAAACTCCTTTTAATAAAAACGTTTCGGCTGTTGGGCTAGCCTTCGTCGGAGTCAGCCTGTCGGTCTGCCTTCGTCGGTGTGTGTTAAAACAACGAGTTAGGACTCTATGGTATCAGTGCCACTAAATGTTATCAATGCAATATCACAATACAATGAGTGACCACCTATCTATCAGCACAGTCGCAGGAAGCCACAGGCAACGATTTTCAAGGAAGCGTACTCGTTCTATTTCGTGCTTCATGTATATCTGTGTCCAAGTAGGCGAACCTTTTCCATTTCATAGAAGTGATCGCTGAAGGGAGGGATGGGCCAGTTGCGCAGTTAGGTCTCTTTTTTAACCAATTTTCTGAGTCGTTTTACTTTGCGTTTGGTGTGTATAATGTCACGGTTTATCCAAGGGATGTGACTTTTTGTTCGTTTTCTTTTACCAGTGATCTTACTTCGGATACAGAAGAATAGAACGGTTTTAAGCCATAGGAAGTCAATGTCTAATCCAGGTTTATTAGAAAGCTGCTCACAAGAACAATATTCACAGGAAAGGTCAGCGACTACGTTGGAATCATCCGCATTCTTAAAATCAAGATAAGTGATAAGAGATTTCGAAGGTGTTATAAGGCCATGAACTGGGATCGAACAGGTTACAAGGTGGTGGTCTGATATACCGTCTAGTACCTGAATTATGACATATTTTATCGAAAGCAATCATCATCATAGTCACTATGACTTGGCTGTTATAATAATAATATCTGGAGTTTAACGTCCCAAAACCACGATATGATTATGAAAGACGCCAAGTGGAGGGCTCCGGTAATTTCGACCACCTGGGGTTCTTTAACGTGCAGGGCTTGGCTGTCCGACAGTTTTCACGGCGTGTTTTATGCGATGACTTATGATGTAGGCGAAAGCAGCACGAGCGCTCCTGTGTTAGATGAGCTTCAGGTGCTCAATTCGGATCTCCAACAAGACGATATCGTGTTGAAAGAGCTCTAAAGCGGTCGTACGTGTCACACTGGCGTAGCCAGTAGTGGGGGAGAGGAGGGGGTGGGTTTAATGGTGGGAGGAACCCCTGATGCTCCTCAGGGGTTAGGGGTTGACTACCCCTGCCCCGAATTTTGTCACTTTTCCATGTATATATACGCGTGCACATGTACAAACAGGCGCACGAACATGCATAACGGGTTGTTCAACCCCCCCCCCCCCCCCCCCCGTGAACAAAATTTATGGCTACGCCCCTGAAAGTTGCTGTGCACCGTAGAAACAACAAGGTGTTCTGCAATATCTGCAAGTCTCATCTCTTCAAAGTGGCCATTCTGGCCAGTAAGGGCAATGTTCCAAGAAACGTGTTTATTGAACGAAATATTCAACAATGCATTTCACAACGAGAATGTGGTGGTAAGGCAATCGCAAGCATGAAAGGCAACATCGATAACCGTAATTAATAAAGCACGATAGGATATGCCATAAGTTTGACTCGCGCCTATCAAGGAGGTGATTCTAGTTCGGCAATAGACTGCACCCGGGCAGCGATGCAAAATACAACAGTACATACGTGTTTAACATCACTTCACCGAACTCGCAAACCATGGCTTAAGAAACAAGTACACCGTTTCCATATGTATACTGATGCCCCCAGCTACACCCTAGTTCGACTCATTCAACTACTCCAGCTGTACTCTGAAGTTCACCTGGTTTAGTGTCTCGGTTTGTCTTCCTTAAAACATGGAAATGGAACCACGGACACCCATTTACGTTTGAAGTTTGAGCACCACTTCGCACTTGGGCCACAAAACACTGCCACATCGTGACGTTTGAACAGAGAACCGGCAATGACAGGCAGTGCATTTACGTCCATAGGCAGTATGTCACGCGAGTATATTCCAAACACAGGAGTGCGAAGGGTTCTTTTTCAGGAATGGAAAAGGTGCTAGTGAAGTGGATAAAGTTTAAAGGAAGCGCCTTACAATCACATGCGAAGGCCCGAGCACTCCGAACGTTACCATTATGTTCCGCTGTTTTTGACTAAATTATAGTTAACCAGAATTATAGTTAGCACGAAGACTCAATGTTACAACAGAACACGGGGCTTCCCGGGCTTCATTCTGCGTCGTTAGTGAATAAAAAAACGTATGGGTGAATAATTATTTTATTGGCACAAGATATTTCACCTACATGCACAAAAGGTAAAGAACAAGAGATTTAGAGGCCACTACTTCACGCGGTAGCCAGAAGTTTGAACAGAACATCGCTAACAGACACTCACACGGATATATTAAGCGGAAAGGAGGTTTTAGCAGCGCAGCATACACTCATTGTTTAATCTTGGGCTTCCTTATGATGCAGGGACTGGCCGGCACATTCACGCAGAAAAATTAGTAAAGCTGAAATGATCACACTAGAGAAGGGAAGTGACACTCTAGGCAGTCGAGCGTTTGACCTGCGCTTCTTATTGGCCTTGAAAGCGAAATTCGATTGAAAACCACAATGTTCCGTTCAGATGATAACTTTAGAGTTTCAGTACCAGAGCATCATGTGTTATCCGGAATGTCCGATGAAAACTTACGAGTGACTTTTCATCATGCTTACAGTAGCAAGGCACTTGAAAAGAATAAGGTGAAGGGAGATAACACTGCTCGGTGAGGGCACTGACGTCCAGCAAAGGCGTTTTGCACGGAGAGCCCTCCAGCATACCGTTGAACTCAATATGCACATAAAGTAAGTGCACATCCTGAAAAACTGCAACCATAGAATACGTACCCCTCGTGTGCAAAACAGTTACCTTAGAAATATTTGTGTTCTATCCCTGCGATAGCATACCTTCGTGAATATTTTCGATGGCCAGTTGATAACCAAACCTGTCACGCAAATTTCTCCATGTACCTTCACGCTCCGATGACACCGTGGAGAACCGTAGATGACATGTAACGTTCACAGGTCCATGACCAGTGACAGCGTATTGCGGGTAATCCCTCGAGGAAAGTTTTCGCATGTTTTCCAGAACACCTGCTGGCAGGTGGGTGAAGTACTCCAACTTGCGAGGTGTAAACGCAGTCTCGGAGCAAGAGAAAGGAGACCACGTGGTTGCTTCCTTGGCCGGATTTCGCCTAGATCGCAGACTTTCCGGCATCGCCGTGGAAATCGTGGCCGCACCTTGAACGACCTCTGCGCTCAAGTTTTGCTTAGATTCCGCGACCTCCTCGCGAGTGATGTCGGCCAATCTGAATTCCTGGCTTCTGACCTGTTCTGTGAGCTCATTCACCTGGCTCTGCACAGCAGGGAGCATCTGGTCGTCGTTAGAGCCCCTCTCAAGGGTCTTCAGTTCTTCCAGAGCAGCGCTGACCTCTTGAGATGTCAGTGCCGCAGATTCAGCTGACGGGATCTTGCGTGCCAAGGAAACAGGGGCACGGCATCCGGCTGTGTAGTGCGATGACAGGTCTCGGTGCATGATTTCCTCGCCGCATCGAGTACACTCCACGCTGTGGAATGTGCATTCGTTCTCGTAGTGTCCAAGCAGGTCTTCCACAGCACCTTTATACTGACATCCGTGTGCATCGTTCCGGCAATGAACCTACGAAGCAACAAGAAAAGCAAGCATACAATCTGTTCAGCACATCTGCGTAATCTCTTAGAAGAAAGTCGTATTGGGAGAATTTAGTGATGTTTTGGTGATGCATCGCATCGGGGAACCAAGCGAATGCACGGAGACAGTAAAGAATATTAACTGGGGGAGAGCTAATATTGGAGGTATTGACTATGAATCGAATATTTTTCTTGTTCAAATCATATTCGACTTGAGAATAAATATTTGCATTTTTCTGCTTATTCAGTGACGACCGCATACGCGGTTAAAGAAGCGAATAATTGGACAAATTTGAATATTCGAAAGTGTAATGATTTACGAATGCTACGGATTCTAATTCTTAAAGCAAAAGATAGCTAACAAGTGCTCGCTGTGTTAACGCTATGGCTCGCGGTTTCTGTATACAAGCGTCCAGTGCAAAGCTTATGCTGGTTTCCCAGCCATCGTCAATCTCTTACTTTAATAGCTAAGAAATACCTTCTCCGCTTCATCTTGATGCCCAGCACGCCAAGGCCACAGGGGTGGTTTTCGTTTCACTAAGCTGTATTCTATAGCTCTCTTATACAGCATATGTTGTAAGTTCGCGCTCCTTAAACACATACAATGAGATACTCTTAACAACGTCACTTAAAGAAAATTGCGATACTTGGGAAAAAAGTCGCAGTGTCGCTGCAAGCGCAAAGCAACGAATACGATAGCAACAAACTGGAATGTTACATGAAGTAAGGCTACAGGAGCTAACTTCCTTAGGATCCGATATGGCGTTGCTCTACCAAACGCTGGCACTAGGGAACACGGTCACTGCAGCGTGCGAAGCGACCTTCGTGCTGTCTACTGCTTCAACGCAACGCAAGCGGTACGAGCACATCTCGTAATAAGGTATCAGTCGCCTGTTATTCTCCGTCGAGATAGCTCGCAGCCGCACCCGCTTGCTCAACGTTCGCCTGCCGGATGGACGCCTCCGTGCGACGCCACTCCATGCGTCTTCGTGCGACGGAGAGGGCCGGCGCGTTTCGTCTCCGTTTGAGCCGCGACTCGCACGCTTTCACTCGCACATGTACATACGGGTGATGTTATCGATTTGGACCATAAGTAAAAGTTCGTTGATTCAACCCCCGTTAGTTAGTAAAGGGGATAATTCGGACCTGTCTTCTGGTCCTGGCAAGCACATGTATTGGTTAATCGCATCATACTCATTATTTCGGTCATATTTGGCCACAACCCGGTTAATTCGGACGATCCTCGGAGCGCGCCAAGCAGGAAGCGCCATGAATTTGCGACACAAATGAGCGAAGATGGCGTTCGCAAAAAACCGAAATGCCAGCCGGACTTTATAAAAGCACGGCTGCCATCCACAATATGATCACAATCGCGCTGTTGGCCACCAAGGCTTCAGCGGCTGCGGCAAATGTGTTCCGTTTTCGAAAGAGAATGCTTGGGCACGTTGGTAATTCATGTTCAGTTTTTAGCGGATAAACGAAGAAGGTCGGAAAGCGACGATGATACAGCGCTGACTTCCAACATATGCTTTATTTTCCTACGTATATATACATCAGAAAGCAACGCACGCAGGGGCATGGTACATGTAAAAGAGCAAAGACGCATGCGTGCATGGAAACTTAAGATACCGATACCGACGCACAAACCGACACCGCATTCTTTCGGAAGTCAAAAGGTCACTTATAATGACATTACTAAGGAGTCACCCCGAGGGCCTTGCTAAAAAATTAAGTTTTTTTAAGATCGCTTGAAGGCGCACTAACACACATGTCTCCCCGACTAGTGATCTTCACCGCTTCAGTTATCTCACAGTCTGGGAGACATGTGCGTCAGTGCGCATTCAGTCGATTTTTCTAAAAAAAGAACCTGATTTTTAAGCAAGGCCCATAGGGTGACTTGACGGTAATGACATCCTAGAATGACCTCTTGCTATCGTAAATAAAAAAATCCGGTGTCGGTGTGTTTGGACTGGATATCTTAGCTTTCCATGCATGCATGCATCTTTGCTCTTTTACATGTATTCATCTTGTGCAATGCGCCTTCGTCGTGCGTTGTTTTCTGTTGTATATATCAAATCAAATTAATTTATTTCAGATCATTTCCTGCGGAGACAGAGACTAAAGGCTGAAACTGCCTGACGAGGCCCCTGCCCCCGTTCAGTTGATACAGCGTTGACAATAAATATACAAAAAGCGCACTGTATCAAAATTCGGGTTTCGCTTATTATACAGCCCATAAACAAAACAAAAAAATGATATCTATTACATCTGCTAACAATGTTAGATACAATACATATGTACATAATTAACAGAGAACACACATTATACGTGCATTTTACGTAAAGAAATGGTTCGCACGGATCGCTCATTCACTCATTCACACAGAATTCATGTGCTAGGTAAGCTAAACAGATCTATGTATCGTGTAACAGATATGTATAGAGCAGCAATGCATCAGTACACTGGGCATACAAAGAAAATAATACAATAGAAAGCAGGAATGTTGGGAATACAGTAAAAGTTAACGTAACAACATGTTACAAAACAAAAGCTATCGTTATAAGAAACGTTTTAAACCTTCTTTTGAGCTTATTATGGCTATCTGCCCAGTTTATTTTATCTTTCTGTTTATTCAAAATCTGTGTAGCTTAATAGGATAATAATTGTTTCCCGTAATTTGTCCTAATCTTCGGAAGCCTACTCACACGTACCACTGTGGAAAATAAGCCATATGTTAGAAGTCACTGCTGTGTCCACATCGCTTTTCGACCTTGTTCGTTTATGCGCTAATGAGTGAACCATTTTCGAATTTACTGGCCGCACGCGAACTGCATGGGCGCTATATCGAGACAACAGCAACTGGGGTCAAGGCTGCGACAAGCGGTCGTTTCGTTTTCGCCGCGTGCCTGTAAAACTGCGTAGTCGCCATCCATGACTGTGCATTGGCGAGTCAAGTTAATTCAGGAGCCGATACGGCAGTGCTCAGCAGTTTCTTTTCGAATCTGGACGTAGGCCGCACAGGTGCCTTCCGAACTGCGTGGACGCTATGATCGCGTCTTTAGCGACCACGGTTTCATCCAAAGCGGACGCGGAACACAGTAGCTTCGTTTTGACTTCGGGCAATGCACGTGTACTGTCACAAACCTCAAGTATGGCGGCAACTATTAGAGATGAAGAGCTTCAGCCGCGGTCCGCAGGCTGGCCTTAAACTCGCTTGCTACATTGTGATGGACGAACGATCAGTGATCGGCTCTTTATACGGCGAAAAAATTATTCTGACATGCACGTGGTGATCTTAGAGTGGTGGCGGTACGTAATAAGAGATGAGTTCAGAGCACGTTTCGGCTCAAGACACGGGGTCTTGAGCCGTGATAACTTTGTGAACGAAGTCGCGAATGACGAAAATTGCGGCTTTTACAGTGCTATTATGCAAAACGTGCTTAAATTACGTATTCATCAACTAAAATGAAAAGAAAGAAAATGCATTGTACACCTGTTTATTGTTTTTTTATACATTCGATCGGCATTCAAATAATTTGGACTTTTTTCCGGTCCAGTGAATCCGAATTAACGAGCTTTTATTGTATAGAGACCATGACGGCGACGGGCGAGACTATACGCCTCGAGAGTCTATATAATTGCTAAACAAAAAAAGACAATATTCGAGCATTACACAGCATAAGTGGAACGGTATTTTTCACTTTTGTAACTTTTGTTACAGCACGTGAAAAGCGCTCACCTTGTGAACATGTGAAGCAGTTAATTTTTGTGCACGATAATTTATAATTATATCATCAGCAAAAGTATATGCAATCTCCTGCAGCCAAATTACGCGCTTTCATTAATTATTTTAGAGCATTAATCAAAGCTGTCATTACTTCTCGTTTTGCAAATTTTTAGCGATGCACAGGGAAAAAAGTGCATCGCTAAAAATGTGCAACCCTTGCAGCCAATGACGGCAAGGGTTGTAAACGGAGTGAAGAAATTGAGAAATTTGGAGCAATAAAATGGGTTTATACTCGGCTATAACTTAAGAGGTCCGGAGGGCCCGCCCAGAAGAACGAAGCGCGGTAGCCTATCGCCTCCACGATTAAAGAAATAGGTCTGCTCATGCACTCGGCCCTGTTCTCCGAAGGCGGGGTCAGCGGCCGTCCGGCTCATGACGTCAATATGGAGTGCACGCCCATTGGTCTACGCTTATGTGCGTACGCCTGTGATGATCATAGGGAGAGGGCTTTCTGTTTGTGCTTCATTTTGACATAAGGTAGGCTGATTATGACGATGATGATGAAATAATCCGTATTCGAAGACAGTTTTTTGCCTTATTTATATGCGATTGGCATTCGGCGAATTGCATATTCACAGACCCTTAATAATAACGCGTTGTTTGCTCTTTGAATTTCACACGAACCACTGGAACTGAGAGGGAATTTTATATCAGTAAAAAGTCTGGCATTCCTTTCTATTTTGTTGAGGATTGCATAAGCGCAGGTCTTGCGTCTCAACAACATATGGGATGATTTCTACATATAGCCTAAACTCCTAACGTCAGTACTATCGTGAGCAATATGAAAGAACACGCGAGCGCGTGGCGAATAGCCTTGCTGCGGCCGTTCCAGGAAAAGAAGTGGAAAGGGCACCGCAGTCACTATAAGTGTCGGCACGCGGGAACGGCCACCTCGCCATTTCTGATAAAAGACGGCAGCTGATTGCGTATCGTGGTGCGCTCGCGAGTATAAGGCGGGTATGCCAAGCAGAGCGCTCCAATGTGCTGCCTATCGCTTGCCTCAAAATACCGCTTTTCCATTCGCTTGTGTGTGGGCGTGTGACACGTAAAATGAAGATATAGCAAAAAATGCCTTTTTTTTTCTTTTAGCGGAGCTGCTCTTCGCTGCGCGTGAGCGCCACAACACGCGCCACAACATCGATCTGGTATTTGTGTCGTATCTTTCGCGCGTCGTTTAAAACAGACGAGTGGTGGGGGTGATTACAGTTCCTGGAAAAGCTTCACCCTTTCCACTTCGTTTTTGACAGCATCATGCGGGTATCGGCCGAATTGGGCTTTGCGGCTATTCGCCACGTGCTCGCGTGTTCCCTTTCATATTGCTCACGATAATACATCATTTGACTTGTATGTGACAATCCTTTGCACAATACACAATACACCTGAACTATTTTCTTTTCTGCCGCGTCAGTTTTCTAGGCGACAGAAAGTTACGAAAGGAGTAAGATTTGAAGGTTGCTTCAATGCCAGCACTCAACACGAGCGGTTACGTAGAACATGCAACTGGCACCAACATTAGCTTTCCGCACCTCTAGATAAGCTGTGCATTATCAGATGCCACCGGCATTATTCTTTCCATCAACTCAACTTCTGCGGCAGCGTGTGATCCGCAAGCAGTAAGAAGTCTACCAACAAACCGAAATTCTCCTTCATGCACTGTGATGGGAGTTCATTGAATTGCTGTTCTTCGTGACACGAATATGGAACAACAAGCCGAAAGAACCCCTACTGGCACATGTGGACACATCGAGTTGGGGGGAGTAGCTCGCTTTCTCAAAAGGGACGATTAGAGCGCACCACACCGGGATACATTTAATCCAGCTTATCAAGCGATTGTTCCGTGCCGTTCAGCTTTTACTGAAAGACATTTGAATCTTGTTCAGCCACGTAACAACGGCATCAATCTAACAGCTTTTATTGCGATAGCAATTATATGGACACTCTCGGCTGATTTTTGTCGTCTCCGTCATGCACCGCATATATATATATATATATATATATATATATATATATATATATATATATATATATATATATATATATATATATATATATATATATTTAAACCACGAAAAATAATGCCAGGCAGCCAGCAAAGAGCTGCATACATCGCTTTGTTTGGCTTTGAGCCAAATGAAATCATTCATGCCATGGCATCTAGTTCATCATATATCGCATGTTTGCCATGCACGCATGCATCCAGAATCTGGTATATACCATGCTAATGAGACGTATATTCTCGTATGTGCAATGCATGACCTGTCGTTTATGTTCATCACGCAATTCGTGTCATGCCATAGCAGTTTTGGTATATATCAAGTTAACAAAACGGCCGGAAGCGCACCATGAGAGTGTCATGTAAATCATACCGTACATGACATGCATAACATGATTCGCGTGTTAGGACCTGTCATTTATGTTCGTCATACGATCACATCGCGCAATGCCAATTTTGATGTATATCAAACGAGCGAAATAGCCGCGAATGCACCATGAGTATGGCATCTAAATCATGACATACACGACATGCATGTCATGGTTTTCATGTTACCAACTGTTATTCATGTTCTTCGTACAGTAATATTGCGCAATACCAATTTTGGTGCATATCAATCTAGCGAAACGGCCGCGAGCGCACCATGAGCAGTTCATGTCGTACTTGACGCATATCATGATTTTCATGTTACCACCTCTCGTTTACGTTCGTCATACAGTCGCGTCGCGCAATATCAGTTTTGGTGTATATCAAGCTAGCGAAACAGCCGCGAATACACCATGAGCGTGGCATGTAAAACATGACATACATGACATGCATGTCACGGTTTTCATGTTACCAACAGTTATTCATGTTCCTCATACAGTAACATCACGCAGTACCAGTTTTGGTGTATATCAATCTAGCGAAACGGCCGCGAGTGCGGCATGAGCGTGGCATGTAAATCATCTCGTACATGACATAGCTACATATCATAATTTTCATGTTACCACGTCTCAGGTATGTTCGTCATACAGAAATGTCTCGTCATACCAGTTTTCGTATATATTCATTCATTTAAGCGGCCGCGAGCGGCCCGAGATCATGTCATGTAAATCATGCTGCACATGACATGCGTCACATGATTTGCACGTTAGGACATGTCATTATGTTCGTCATGAACTCTTGTCACACCATACCAATTTTTGTATATATGAAATTAACGTATCGGCCGCAAGAGCCCCAAGGCCGTGGATTGCAAATCATGCTGTTCATGACATGCATGTCATGATTTTCATGTTATGACCTGTCATTTATGTTCGTAATGCGGTCATGTTATCCCATACCAATTTTGGTACACAGCCGATTAACGAAACGGCCAGAAGAGCACAAAGTCGTAGGCGCCTAGATAGATAGATAGATAGATACTTTCAAAGTCGCCGAAGTTAGGTGAGAAATTCTTCGCATTTAAAAATAATTCAGAAAAGCTTTCCGACGCGCGGAATCGAACGGGCGACCTCTCGCTTCGAAGCGCGCGGCGTTATACAGTTAGGCCACGAACAGTGCCGTCTTCCAGCCTGCTAACGGCAAGCTATTTATATACACCATTTACTTCAGTATGCTTTTGCTTGCGCTTTTGCCAGTCATGAAGACAGTGCGTTTTACCATGGAGACCATGAGGTCCGGCGACGACATGAAACGTCAAGTGGAATTCTAAATTTCACTTTACGTACCGTACCTTATCTCGTTATTTCGTCTTGGTGTTCTTTTGCCCCCAGAATACTACGGAATCAACCTGACGGAAACATGGAAGATTGTTTTCAGCGAAGGGAAGCAAAAATATTCCTTCTGAATGCTCGATTTCTTGAAGCTGCTGCTGCCACGACTTTTCCAATCGCCCGAGTTGGGAACCTTACGTTTGCAAAACGCATCGATTTTAGGTTGCGTTCCACACTTGGTACTTTACTGCATCCTCAAAAAAAAAGAAGAATCACGACGCATACAAAGCAAAAATAAAAGACTGGCTCTCGAAATATGCAAACTGGCGAAATGAGGCAATCCCGAAAAGTGGTCCCTTCTCCCTCATGAATCGAATATGTCGTCCGTTTTCGAAGTCACGGATATAGCGGGCATGCACGCAGCGTTTTCGCGACCATGATACCTGTGGTACTCTGTATCGTACAAAACAGGGCACTGCTTCCGGTGACATTCGTAATATTTGTTTACTGCGGAGAGTTTTTCTATGTAGTAATCAGGGAGAGAGGGCTCCGGGTTATGTGAAATATCTCTTACCTTTTATACGCGTGGCCGATATTTCTTGCCTATTGCAATGTCCGCTTCAGCGCATCCAGTATTCCTGCGTATTGAGCGTGTCGCTTTCTTCGACCGCAATATACTTGAACTGAACGGGCGTGAAAGTAGGGCTCCCCAGTACCTAAAAAAAAAGACCGAATCACAAGCCCTTGCCCTCTCTGGAAAATGGTCGCTATGTGGATGGAGTTAAATGACCTCTCCCTAGGTACACTTTCATGTATTTATTTTTAACAGCGAAGCTATTGCAGCTCGCCATAGTTTGTGCGGTGTCATGAGAAAAAAGGTCATCGAGAACCGACACGCACTCTCTTCGTCCTCTTCTTCATCGTCGTCGACGTCTTCGCCTTCTGTTTCACTCCCAAAGCAGAATCGCCGATTTCTCCGGCGCAGGATGCAATAACTCTGATCGGCGAGACGACGAGTACAGAGAGGGAGAGAAAGTAAGAAAAAAAATCACACCATCTCCTGCTAAAGGGGACCATGAGGCGATGCGAAGCATTCTTTCGGCATGTAGAGCCCGCGTTCTAGAGGTGGAGTGGTGAGGGGGAACGGGGAGAGGGGAAGTGGAGAGGGGGAAAGGAGAGGGGGAGGGGAGAGGGGAAATGAGAGATGGGAGAGGGGAAAGGGGGAGGGGAGGGGAGAGAGGAAGTGGAGAGGGGATAGGGACAGGGGCAGTGGAGAGGGTTTGCGCATGCGCAGTAAGGGAGGTCACGCCGCACACCACCACCACCACCGGATTGAACTCCGCCATAAGATGCTTCACATGTAATAAAGATAAAGAGAGACAGGCATTGTTGAAAAAAGATATTCTTTGCGAGGCGAGATTCGAACCCGCGTACACATCATCCGAAGGCTATCGGCTAGCAGAGCACAGCAGAACCTTGTTATGGTAAAGTAGAGCAAGGGAGTGGGATACAGAATTGAGGGAGAGGAGGTCAGGTGTGAGAGCGAGGAGGAGGGAAAGGAGGAGAGAGAGTAGAAGATGCCGTAGAGAGAGAGAGAGAGAGAGAGAAAGAGAGAATCAAAGAAAGGGCAAGAAAGATGTAGAGAGCGAGAGAAAGAGATAGAAGGAGGAAGCGAGAAATACAGAGATAGAGAGAAAGACAAGATAGAGAAACAGAAAGAAATAGAGAGTGAGAGATAGAGAAATAGGAAGATGAGGGTGAAGAGGAGGGGAACGCCGCCACTTCCTCTGCTAACTCAGTCTTCGCATCACTGATGCGGAGCTGCCCTACTTTTTTCGTTGCTGTGATTTCATTGCTGCGATCCTATTAACTGTGAGAAGGAGTAGCCGGCTGAATATAAAATTGGTGACATCTCGTAAACAACATATAGTAAGAAAGGAGGACGGACCAGGCGAAGACACAAATAGGACGAGCGCGAACATTCAGGTGCTTATTTATTCCTGTTATGTTTAATAAACCCCTTCTAAGAATCAAGCAAACAGTCGTACAAATATAAGCAGCTTGTGCAACTCTATCGCTTTGTACGTGTAAATTTGTGTGCGAGTTGTACTGGGTAGCGCTGATGGCATTCAGGAAACCGGCGAGCAACATTTTATTTCTCTCTCTCTCTGTTTTTTTGCTTTTTCTTTTTCTTCGAAGTCTCGGATTGTCGGGGCTCATTCGTATCAGAAAGAGCGAAATAAACAACCAGAAAAATTTTTTGTTTGCCTTTCCTGACGGAGAAAACAAAACTCAGCTGGTCATTACTTGCTCTTTGTGTTTCTTCTTTTGTTTTTCGAATGTATTGTTCTCGCCTCGCGAATGTCTGGTTATTGCTATGAAAGCCACAGAATGCGGTGTGCCTGTATAAAGCGGTGTGCCCTTTAATGGCTTCCGTCCGCGTGGTCTCGAATAATACTGCTGGAGTAAAGAACCCGGCAAGGTAAAAAAGAAAAGAACAATGTTGTGCCGAGTCATAATAGTAATAAACGTTCCCTTCAAGAACTGCATAACGAACGAAAGGAAAAGAAAGAAAACAGAACTAAAGCACGATAAAAGCGAACAAACGAGACGCGTATGGAGTCTGTAAGCACGTGTTTTATGGCGCAGCGCTAGGGATATTCCGGCTTACGTGAACATCGAAGCATCGAAGGAAGCGGCGAACGTGGTCGGTTATATTAAGGTGAAAGCCTTATATGTCTCATCAAGCGCGAAAAAGTGACTGTTGGCGGCGTCGGCAGTGTCGGCGTGATGCAAAAAATCCTCATCATGCATAGGTGTGCGCGCGGTTCCCCATTATGGGAGTCAGGCAAAGTTTCATTCCAGAGACGCCTCCCTTCGTTGGGCGAGTCCGAAAGAGGGTCCACATGCTTCACAATGGATAAAGAAAAGGACATGACAATGATGGCATGCTTGTCACAACGGCCTGGCTTGGGTCATTGGCTTTCCGGGAGTGAAGATGGGAGGTAAATATTTCTTGGAATGCAACATCAGGGGTCCACGGCGGCCATTATCGTCAGAATCCCTCATGGCCGTAACCCTGCTCTTTAAACAATCAAGCGACAGGTTGGACTGAGTAACGATATGGCTAAGACTTTGGACCCCCGTTTGGAGATTAGAGAGAGGCCCTCCTTTGGCCCCTGTGTGAACGCCTATGTCAACACATGCTTACGTCACCCCATGACATCATCATGACATCCCACGTCTGCAAAATTTGTGAAGAAATCATGATGTCACTAGAACGGCACATAAAGTGACGTCACGTGATGACGCCATCAGATTACATTGTCTCGTGGTCAAAGATGAGCCGATCCCGGAGGCACTGCAAGACCAGGGCACGTGCAGGAAGATTTCAGAGGGTGGGATAAATACTATCTTCCAAGGACAAAAAGAACAAAACGGTTTTCGCCTTTGAGTCTCCTTAGGCAAATGTGTAAGGAACCGTGCAACTTTGTATTAAGGCGAAAACCTTATATGCCTCATCAAACGTGAAAATTGACCATGGGCGTCGACGTCCAGCAGCATCGGGGACGAGTGATGCAAAAAATCATGATCACGTGATCGCGTCACCATATGCCGCCATCATGACGTCACAGACTGCTAAAAGCTGTGACGTCATCATGACGTCACTTCGACGTCATGTGACGCGACGTCACGTAGTGGCGTCATCAAGTCGCACTGTACCTTGGTCAAAGGTGGGCCCATCGCGGAGGCGGTTCACTATCAGGTGAGGTGCCTCCTATCCTGGAAGGAGCACAAAACCATGTTAGGGGCAGAAAGCTTTCGGGGGGTGGCGGGGCAGGATCAGTACATGCACTGAGAAGAAAAAGAAGATGGCTTTCGCCTTTCAGACATCTTAGGTGAATGCATAAGGGAACCTGTAAGTTTTTTGTGATATGGGGTTATGACGCGTGGATATCTCATTGACTGCAATAAAGTTCTCGTTTTACAGCGAAAGCTGTTATGAGATCATTTCACCGGCCGTTTTTGGCGCCGTAGTTGTCTGCCGCCGCCGCCGCCGCCGCCGGTGTCCGTAACCAGTATCGCTCGAAATAAGAAAAAAAAATAAGAAAAAAAATCAAGGATGGAACGAGGTTCGAACCTGGGCCCTCTGCGTGGGAGCCCAGTATTCAACCTCTGAGCCATGCCGGTGCTTGAAACTGCTTTGCAAAAAGGTCCTATACAGGCTTCATGTCGGGAAGGAACCACATTAGCATATGCAATATAGCGTGGTAGAAGAGTAAACTCAGCATCAAGTGTCGCACAACGAGAATTCTGTAACCAGGCGTCACACAATGCGAATTGCGCAACGAGTAGGTTGTTGAATGCTTCCAACCCATTACAAAGGACTCTGCCATAATTCTTCATCGTCATCAGGCGCAGCATCAACAAAGTGCGCATAATGCCTTACATGGGTTTAGCAGGTACCAACGCTCTCCGTAGAATGACGAAAAATGGCGCAGTGCCTGATGCCCTACTTCTCAAAAATTACAATGATTTATAGCGTAGTGGGTTCCTCGCAAGTGCACTTGTATTGGTTGCCAAGGAAGCCCATAAGCGCATGATCCACTTCCTCGGGGTCTCAGTAAAATTACAATGATTTCTAGCGTAGTGGGTTCCTCGCAAGTGCACTTGTATTGGTTGCCAAGGAAGCCCATAAGCGCATGATCCATTTCCTCGGGGTCTCAGTAAAGTTCATCGCCCCCCCCCCCCGTCTCTCTCCCACCTCAACGTATGTTATACAGCATGACGGGAGAGAGAAATAGCGACCGGGCGTCACCCAATGCAAATTACATGACTGGTGGGCCATTTAAAGATTCCAACCCATTACAAAGGGCTGAGCCCTAATTCTTCATCGCCATCAGTCGTCGCTTCAACAAAGTGCACATAATGCCTTACAGACGTGTAGCTGGTGCCTCGCTTCTCCGCAGAATGACGAATAATGGCTTAGTAGGTGCTTCCCAACTTCACAAAAATTGTGATTTATGGCGTAGTGGGTACCTTTCTAGTGTACTTGTATTGTAGCCCCAAGAGAGCTTAACGGGCTCTAGAAACGCCACTCTTCCAGCTTTCGCTGTGGCTGTGCTGCGGTTTCAGCGCAGGCCTGGCGTTTTTTTCATTATGAGCTCAAGGATCTGTTCTTTCATGTTTGAGGATGCCGGAAGATCTTTTTGCACCTTATATGTGTGACGAAGAACTGCATTGTTTCAACATGGAATGAACAAAAAAAGTACAAGAGGTGGCAGTCTTAAGTCAAAATATACAAAGGCACACAATATAATTACGTAAAAATACAATTGATTCTCGTGCAAATGTGTACGTTATCAACACTACAATAATAATTTCTGAGGTTTAACGTGCGAGAACCACGGTATCATTATGAGGCACGAACATGGCGGTGGGCTCCTGTAATTTCTACGACACGGTGTTGTTTAGTGTGCGCTGACATCGCACGGTACACGGGCCTGAAGAATTTCGCCGATATGAAAATGCGACCGCCGCTGCCGTGATCGAATCCCCAACCTTCGGGTCAGCAGCCGAGAACCGTAAACACTGCGCCACTGCGGCGGACGTGTTATCGAAATTTTCTTTCCAATTTGAATGCAAAAATGAACTCGTTCACAAGCTAACGCCTTATGAAAGAAATAATAAAAAAAAAACACAAGAGTTGTGATATGACGAGTATGCAGCGTTGATATATACCAATCGATGTTTTTAGCGTGATTATATATCTATAGTCTGATACAACTTTAGAAGGCAGGAGAGGCCCCGCCCAGACGACCGAAGCGCGCCAGCCGATCGCCTCCGCGACTAAAGAAATAGTCCCGCTCATGCACGCGCCGATGTTCTCCGAAGGCGGAGCCACCGGCCGTCCCGCTCATGACGTCCGTCCCGAGTGTGCGCCCATTGGTGCAGGCTTGTGTTCATCCGCTTTTGAGAAGGAAATGCTGCTGCCTTCTGAAGTTGTATCCGACTTTAGAGAAAATGCGCTGCGTGTTTGCCTTGCCCCCGCTCAGGGTGGAAAACTGTACATTATGATTTTGTCACGTGGTCGTGACGTCGATGAAGACCGCAGGCGAGGTGTTCAAAATGAAACTTTATTTGGCCGAACTTGTGGCCGAGAAACGGAAAGTTAATTTACAGCAACACACACGGTATGCACTGAGAGCGGCGAACAGAGCGTCGACCGTCGATCAACTGACAAGCGGTCAAGCGCGTCGGCTTTTATACAGGCGCTATCGAACTTTCCAGCGATATCGCTGGTGGCGGCGTTATCTCTCGGCAAAGCTGGAACATTCGCGTGCGGCGCGCAATCTTAACAAAACGATCTACAAAAATCGCAAAGCTTCTCGAACGCTGCTTCGCGGACAGCGTCGAGCGTTGATAACCGTCCTTGCTGGTCGAACCCGAATACATCATAACAAAAGAAGAAGTGGGCGTGGCAATATGATCAACCTGGCTTTATTTTTTCTTATTCTTTCCCTTTCTTTCTTTCTTTCTCGCTCACACACTCTTGTCTAGATGGTGCCGAGGTACAGTTAACAATCGAACCCTAGACCTTCCGGTGAGAAGTAAGATGCCACATAGCGCACTATGACTACTTCGATATGGTACTGTCGCATACGCCTTGATGTTTCCGGTGAGTAATCTTCATCAACTTATTACGTCAGCCACGGAAAGGTTCCGTACGTTCTCTTTCCTCCATTAATGCGTCTGTGAAAACCACCGTTGGAACCGAAAATCAAAAGAATTCGCTTGCAAAAAAAAAAGGAATAACTATGACAGTAAACAAAATAAAAATATGAAACAATGTGATAGAAAAAGACTGCCGGCAATTGGGAAAATAAACGCGCTTCGCACTCATTAGAGCATGTAGACCTTCATTCAAAGTTTTTCTCACTGGATTTCTGACAGCCCGCCAGAACTCCGAGCTCAAAACCTTAAGACATGCACTTTAATAAGGGCTTATGGACCATTTGAACGCGTTGCCCTCTTCTTCTTCTCAGGTACTTCTCTATGCGAGTTTTTATTTAAATTCTCGAAGGACAGGAACTTAGCCGAGCTGTATAGAAACTAGGGGAAAAGCTGTTTCCATCGAACTGTGTTGACTTATAATGAATGAGATCGTAGATTTCATTCGCTACACCTTCGGGTCGATTCTCGCCACTTTTTTGCAAGAATCCGCTAGGAAATATATTGATAATAATGTATCGGAGATAACAGCCATAAAGATGAGCTTTGTGTATGAACTGTAGATAGGCATTATTCATGGCTAAATTGAAAATTCTTTACCAAGAAAAACTGGTCTCCAATATTCTAACGTCACTGTTGCCGCTCTTTAAATTTAGCTTATGAAGAGTTGTTTAGTGTATATGTTCTAACTTTGTCGAATGTATGTATATGGAAACGTCACGCAAGTGACGGTTCCCGGCTGCATCGCGCGCACTCTTGCGAGGCGCGGTAGAATAAATATTCCAGCACAAGCGCTTATTTTACGGTTTCTGTATATAACCCACATGTAAAACTTCTCAGTGTCAAGTAAAAGGAAGAAGTGAACCACGAGGAGGAATTGAAAATGCACGAACTGGAGATTCTCACATTTATTTTATAAAAATGATCGCGTTTATTTTCGGCGCTTCATAAAGTTTTTCTTACAGTGCGGACAACGAATATTTGGCATCGCGCAGTCTTCACTGCGGAAAGCTGTATCGGCCTTAGTGGTCTTTTTGCTTTAAAATATTTCACTTTCCGCGAAATGAGTCCAGTATTCGAGGACCATTTGTTTGATCTAGATATGTGGGACTGCCGCTTGAATAATGTATTTCGAAACAAAGTTGAAATGTGTGTTATGTACTACGCGCTGCAAGGGTGCAAATTTGAATTGCGCCAGAATGCTAATAAGATGGTAGTTCCGCGGCGCGCCGGCTATTGACAAGAAAATTCGGGGATGTCCCAGAACTGCCGCAGATAAACAGATGAAATATTATTTCGAGAGGCAGCGCAGTTCACGTAATTTATGCGATGGTATTTCGAGAAGCTTTTTGTTGAACTACATTCTTTACAAGCTCTTACTTATAAGAAGATTTCGGGACTTCCCAAAACTGTGAACGGGATCGAGTGCACGCGTAATACATTGTTGCTTTGATATTTAAATGCAGACTAAAAAGTTCCATGCCGGGTAAGTATCAACCACATTGCGGTCAACTTCGTAGTCAAATTGTGGTTTGGTTCGTAACACTCCGGAATTCAGTTTTAAATTTATAGCTTTCTAGAAACTGACGATGCGTCATTGTGCTTGTCGCCGAGATTTCGGAAACACACACACACAAAAGACAAACTTAACCGCAACCATCATATCACTTTAATTTTCTTTCTCGCACGTTGCCGCAACATACGAGCATTTTTGCTCGTAATGAAGTTCAACTGTTTTCGTTTATGAAAATAGGTTATTTTCATTACAGAAGCAGTTGTACAATTGCTTTAACAAGAAACTATGAGAGCGGCCAACAAACACTCATTGCACCCAACTTTTTACGAACATTGTCGCTTTTGTGATATAGTAAGTGAGCCAACTCCATTACCATAATTGATCAATTCAACCTGCATCTTCGTTATAGAAATAACAAAGCTTTGTTGTAGACACTAGAGCCCTAAGTCTGTTACGTGGGACTAGCCCTCTCCCTGTACCACCCTCTCCCCTCACATTTTTTTTTTCTCGGACACAGTATCGAGTGCTGAGAGTTCAGCATACAGTTTGCAATATCGCGATGTCTGTATTTATTTCTTTTTAAAAAAATTACAGAAGTTTGCCCTAATTCGCGCAAACCTTGGCACAGAAGCTGGTCGATCCTCAACCAATCTTCAGGCTAGCGCCGGTTGCTGCTATGTTGTAACTGGCTGTTGCTAGGTTTTTCTACGTTGTAAGCCCTTGTTGTTTGTCTCTGTTTATTTCCATTTCTCGCTCTCTCTCTCTCTTTTTTTTCTATTTCTTTCTCTTTCTACCATTCTTTTTTTTCACTCTCTCTCTCTGTTTCTCGCTTGCTTCCTCTTTCTACCTTTATTCGTCTCTCGATTTCTTTCTCTCTCTTGCTATCTTTCTCATTCTTTATATGCTGTGTTTTACTCTCTCCTTTCTCCTTTCCCTCCTCCTCACCCTCACTTCCCTTTCCTATCCCCGTGCTATATGATAATAGACAAGGCTATGCCATGCTCCGTCAGCGTGCCAGGATAACCGAGTGGTTAAGACGCTTGTCTTCAGATCGTGGGTACTCGGGTTCGAATGCCGCGTTCTCGTGGGGAATCATTTTTCGCAAAGAATTTAACTCTTTCTCTTTCTTTCCATCTCTTTCTTTCTCTCTTTCTCTCACCCCCTTGCCAGCAATTTGCTCAATATCTGTGGCACACACCCGTTCGTGATGATGATAGCTTTTGGGTAGCGACATTACGCCGAGCTATGGAACAGCTTTGCTGTTAAAAGTAGTCGTTGGTGTTAAACAAACAAAATGTATCGACTGCCGATCAGAGCAATAGCTGCGCGCTTCGAGCCTGAAAGAACTAATCCTTCGCTCGCCATGCGACGTATGCAGATTGGAGTTTGGCGGATTAGTGCTGCCTTTGGCTTGGCTACGGCTGCAATTTGCAAAGTGTCTATTGCGAAACAAATCGCGGGGGCAAAGCGCTGCAGTAGATTAAAGGGACTCGAGAGAGAATTGCGAGATGAGTTTAAACCGGAACTGCGTGCCGTCGGAACTGCGTAGGCATCGCATTAGACAAAAAGATACATTGATTGTTGGGAATTAGAAAGACAGCACTTCCTGTTTGTGCGACAGACCGGAACGTGAAGAAACGTATATAGCCATTTTCATTGTTCTGCATAGGGGGCTAGATTTATGTGACTGGTTCAAAAATGATCACACGCGGTCTGACATTCATTCATTCATTCATTCATTCATTCATTCATTCATTCATTCATTCATTCAATCATTCATTCATTCATTCATTCATTCATTCATTCATTCATTCATTCATTCATTCATTGTTTCGCACCGGCCGTGGTGGTTTAGTGGTTATAATGCTCGACTGCTGACCCGAATGTTGCAGGATTTAATCCTGACCGCCACGCCCGCATTTATAAGGAGGCGACATGCTATAGAGATCCGTGTACTTAGATTTAGGGGCACGTTAAAGGGGTACTGACACCATTTTTCCAAGGCGAGATCACTCTGCCGTACAAATCTCCTGTATACAGAGACGGTCCTGAGCAAGTGCGAAGCTCGGCAAATGCTGATAAGTTATTTTATTTTGATATTAAAGTCAATTTTCCCGTGGTGCACATACAGACATCGACGCTGGCCTGACGTCAGGCTACAGTACTAACTCTGGTGACTTCACACAGCAGTCTCGCTAGTTGTAATAACGTCAGGTACTAGAACTTGCAAAATGACCGTTTGTGCGCCACTAACGGAGCCACGGTGCCGGAGCAGCTGTGGAAACGTCACGATATCTTGCGAGAGCACGTAACGAGAAGCTCATATCGTGTTGTGACGTCAAGGTACAGTAGGAACCGAAAACTAGCCATTGATGACATACTGTAATTACTTTTTCGGCGCACACTCACGCTTAGCAGTACACTTTCTGAGCTCTTGAGGTCTTGACCTTTCATTTGATGCAATAAAACGACAAATGAAAATTTTCGTGTCAGTACTATTTTAAAGAACCTCAGTTGGTCGTGGTTTTGGGAAGTAAGACGCCCAACAATTATTTATCATTCATTGTTTGTTTAGAGAATGATTCATCAGCTTCTCGCTGTGTTTATCTGTTGACGTCACAAGCAGCGGAAAATTAGAAGCACAAAAATTCGCGCTTTTGTAATATGGTAAGTTTAGCTGAACGCTATTTGTCATCGTGAAGGTACCAAATACGATACTTCGAGCAAAGTGCCCGAAGAAAACATCGAACTGCGAGTTTATGCATCATTGGCACCATATGTTTTGTACGTTAGTTTGAAGCATATTTCAACTACAAATTATACGCTTCAGCTTCAAATAACTCAACTCCATACATCAAAAGCATGCGCGAACTGCATTTTGGTGAAGTAATCATGAAATGACCAATCCCGCTCTGGGCAGTTCTAGATTGGATTGGATTGGAATAACTTTATTAACAAAGTCCGGAGGCGTGTGCCTTAGCACGCGGCGGGCCGCTCCCACGACGGGACAGTCAGGCCGAGACCTACCGCCGCATCGTGGGCCCGAATGAATTTCACGGGACTCAAATATAGGCTCCTTTCGATGCGTGCTCAAAAAAAATTGCAGTTCTAGATGAGCTGCAATTTTTTTTGAGCACGCATCGAAAGGAGCCTATATTTGAGTCCCGTGAAATTCATTCGCGTTATTAAGGAGCTTTCATACCACCATTATCGAAAGTGCGTTCGTGTTAACTATATATGGATAACATTTCCCACAGTTTTTCACTATGCATGAAATCCTCCGACAGACGTATCAAACAAAAGCTAATGAATGTGTAGACTCTGGAATGCCTTGTTACTTAATTAGAACTACCTAAATTGAATGACTTTTGTCCGTCAGGACATATATACGAAAAGTGAAAATTCGATCATTCTCTCCAAATATCCAAATTACATAACAGGAGGCAGCTCGCCGTTAAAAGTGTTCAAACGTCCGGTACATACATGAAATAATATTCATTTAAATAATGAGTTCACGATAGCCCCCGCAAGTACTCCAATATTGTTCAACACCCGCACAGCAGCGGCAACTAACGAAACGAAAGAAATATTTGCCCAAAATGGATTTCATTTACAAAAATAGGCAACGAGATCGGGAACTTGAAATTGCATACGGCTCAAGCAGGCCTTAACATAAAAAGGGCGAAAAAAAATCAGAAGCCCATTTCCAGTCGTGAAAATGGAGACAAGCGAAGCTTGCCGTGTGCATGCGTGACCTACTACATTTATTTATTTATTTATTTATTTATTTATTTATTTATTTATTTATTTATTTATTTATTTATTTATTTCTACTATCGCATAGCGCAATGCTCCCTCCTAACTTTTTTTTTCTTCCTCCATGCCGAGAATTGAACCTTAAGCAACGTGCTTAGCCGCGCCACACGCGTTGTTGTTGCTGTAGGCAGCAACAACGGCCACAATTTCATTTCCTGGCAACAATGAAATGTGGCACCGTGAAGCGGCGTGTGACCTCGTCAAAAGGCCATAGTGCCATATCTCAAGCTGCTGATCGACGACAAGCCCACGGTCGAGAGAGCATCATTTATTGGAAAACGGAGCATACAAATACGCATGCGACCGGCGCACCTTCGAGTCGAGGGCCGCATTTCTGAACACTCGCCGGCGCCGGGTTTTTCTCGTACAACGCCGCCGCCGTAGCCGCCGTCGAAATCTTTGACTCCCCATAACAAGCTTCACTTAAAAACTTCTCTGCCTCAACTTCAAAATTCCAGGAGTTGCAAACGCCGAGTAGAATTCAAACACGCCTCTCGTCTGGCTAAACAAACACGCTCAAAAACAACTAATTCGTGTTCGAACCCAAGGAATCGATTACAAGACGCTAGTATACGTGCCCCCAAACAATTGAGGCAGCTCGAAGGGCAGCAGGGTTACACCTGTAACCCGAAGGCTCTTCTGCAGTTAGCACCACGTTAGCGGAGAAAAATACAAACAAACAAAGAGCTAAGAGATTCTACGAAACACATCTAACCTCTCTCCTCACTGAACAGAAGGTTAAGACACTTCCCTTTGTCGGAAACGCCCGAGGGAAATTTTGCTCACCGATGTGTCAGTACACTGCTGCCACAAATGGAAATCGCGAAAAGGCGTACAAGAAATTCTGACACTGGAAGGGAAGTAGCAACAAACAAAACAAAAGAAACGTGCAAATGCATCTATACAGCCACTTGTGTCTCCTCACAGGAGAACGAAACGTTATTTCTGAGCATTTCTCTGATCGCCGGTTCGAAGGGGCAGCAGTTGGGCCAATTCAGGTGGTAATTGCTTGGCTGACCGCTCAATATAACGTCGTTGCTTTTCCCCTGGGTTACATATATCTGTAGTTACCTTCAGGGCTGCGCGTATGTGTTTTTTTTTGTCCGATATCCTCAATTCCGGATGTTTTGGTTCCCTGAGGGCCTTCACGTTCTGAACTAACGGAATTCAGCTGTGGTTAGTTCCGTCTTCTTCGTTTTATGTGGTCACTCAGTTTTGTCGGATCAGGTTCAGCCTTCCGTCTTCCTCTTTTGCAGGCGTTCGCATGTGGTCTCGTTAGGTTAACCGCATGATTGATTTCTGCAAACGTGAGCGTACGCTTATGGCTCGGTTCGTCTGCCGATCGCTTGCGTGAGTGTGTGCGTGCGTGTGCATGTACGCGCGCGTGTGTGAGAGAGAGGGAGATAGAGAGAGAGGTTTTTATTGAAAGACAGAATGTAGCCGGCGTATAGACCTTCGCATCGGGCGAGGAGGACCGGACTGGCACCCAGTTCTTTCCTCCTTTTCGGCTCGTGCGCGACGGCGCGGAGTGTGAATGGTGTTTTCGAATGAGTGGCGTTATCGAACAATTTTTGCGTGTTTTCGGTCGAGCTGCGGATCATGTTCTCTTTTTTTTGCAATGTCAGCGAGCGAAAGGTCAACGGGAAACCACTGTGCTGTTTTTGCTTATTCTAAGAACTATAAAAAGGAAACTGTTGTCAGAATAAGTATGCGACGAGCATCACCAAGCGCGGAATGTTTGCGGTTGGGTGCATTCTTCAACGTACATCGTTTGTATTACGTTACAGGTTCTAAATCGGCAAGTGCGTTACAGGTTCGAAATCGGCATGTACTATCGACATGTCCGAGAGAAATTCCGTCTTGTTCGATAACCACGTCACGGGTTAGAGCGATTCAATAGAATTTCGCCCCAAAACAGGAGGTTAAATATTCGGGTACTCATGTATTATCAGCGTAACCTGTTCACTGAGGCTACCTTGTTTCGAAGATAAATACTTGGAGGACGCTTGAGCTTCATCTTCAAAAGGAGAGCGTGGCAGCGTGATTGGGCCCCGTTCGCATTGCCTTCTCACTCTCTAAGCAGACTTCGCTTTTCGGTGGGCATCCCAACCATGCCGCCAGGAAAGCAACGTCAGTGTGCGTACCATTGGCCGTTTTAAACTATCCTAGAATGCCTACTGCAAGTAAAATTGCAAGGTAACCACTATGCCATAATTCATCTCTGTGAATTAGCGAAATACTCACGTGCAGGTGCACCTGCACGCTTTCTTGATGCTTTCTTGAACGCCTTGTAAGGGGTGGGCCTTTAAACCACCTGTTTCATGCAAAAGATTTTTAAGCGCTCATAAATCGAAGACAGAAGAACTAAGAATTTGACAGGACAGCGCTTTGCTCCTTTAAGGCTCACCTTTTCTAATAATGGTCACGTGTGTTGGATGTACGCGCCCGGTACCCAGAAAAGGCTTCTACCATTTGACTCATCACACTCTAAAATCGTGAAGCGCGCCATAGCCACCTTATGCATCAACAATGCCCTGAACAGAAGCTGTCATCCCTTGATGGAGCAAAGTATTCAAGAACAGATAACACCTCTGGAGGCGGCTGGCTTCTCTAAAACTGTTCTTAAGGCGGTAACTGAGACAAAACTAAAAAAAAGCTGAAACAGGCAACTAAAGCAGAACGAGTTAACAGTGTTAACAAAACTGTTTATGACGACCGTAAGAAAGCAGAAGTCATGCCATGCATTCACAAGGTCTCGCCTGACGTGAAAAAGGTTGCCACACGGCATAGTTTGTGCGCTCTTTTCGACGCCGTGTAAGCTATCAAGTCTCTGTGGCAGGATTGATGGGCGGAAACCCACGAGTGCATTCTGTAGTGGTCATAAGTCTTGTTTTACTTCGTGCATCGCAAATGTTATTTATCGTATACCATTGTCGTGTGGTTGCGTGTATATTGCACAAACGGGACGGTGCATTAATGTCCGCTTAAAAGAACATGAAGCATCTATCAGGTCAGGGGGGTGAGCAAACATGCCTGCTCATTGCCGGGTGTGCGGCTGTTCTCCTGATCTGAAAGGCACGCAAATTATTGGTAAGGGAACCACGCAATACGGGCGTGAAATGATTGAAGCATATCAAATTTGGAAACATGGTTCGAACAAGTGCGTTAGTGTACCAGCGAGACTTAGGCCAGCGGGACTTCTGCAGCCAATCGAACCACCTCACCGGCCGTTTCAGCAAATCGGGATGGACCTACTGGGGCCGTTCCCGACGTCGACTTCCGGCAACAAGTGGATCGTCATAGCAACTGACTACGTCACCCGCTACGCCGAGACAAAAGCCTTGCCCAAAGGCAGTGCCGCCGAGGTAGCCAAGTTCATCCTGGAGAACATCGTCTTGCGTCATGGCGCCCCAGAGGTCCTCATCACAGACAGAGGTACCGCCTTTACTGCGTACCTAACTCAGGCGATCTTCAAATACAGCAAAACGAGCCACCGACGCACCACCGCCTACCACCCACAGACCAATGGCCTCACCGAGCGTATAAATAAGACCATCGCCGACATGCTGGCCATGCACATCGACGTTGAGCACAAGACGTGGGACGCCGTCCTTCCGTACGTGACCTTCGCTTACAACACGGCCGTCCAAGAAACGACGCAGATGACGCCGTACAAGTTGGTCTCCGGAAGGAGCCCGGCGACGACGCTCGACGCCATGCTTCCCAACGTCACCGACGAAGAAAATCTCGACGCCGCCGCTTACTTACAGCGCGCCGAAGAAGCACGACAGCTTGCCCGCCTACGGAGCAAGAACCAGCAGACGACTGACAGCCGCCGCTACAACCTTCGACGATGCCACATGGAATACAAACCCGGTGACCGTGTATGGGTATGGACGCCAATACGCCGACGGGGACTTAATGAGAAACTTCAGCTTCTTCGACGATACTTCGGACCGTACAGGGTACTTCGACCTCTCGGCGTACTCGACTACGAGTTCTTTCCTGACGGCATTACGAACTCTCAGCGGCGCCGTGCGCGACCTGAAGTCGTCCATGTCGTGCGCCTCAAACCATATTACGAGCATTAGCGAATCTGAGGACTGTCATTTTGCTTTATTATTGTACTTTCTTGCTTGTGCTTATTGTTTATTGTACTTTGTTGTTTTATTCTTGTTATTTATTGTTGCATGCATTGGCCACCACCCCCGCCCCCGTGTTCTGTTTTAAGCATCTGAACGATGCTTTTTCAGAGGGGGGCATTGCCACGTGCGTTTCTTATTATCACTTTTGCTGTATTCGTTTTTCGCCCACAAAGACTGTCAGCAACGCTCAGCGCAAACCGCGCCTTATTGTTGGAGATGCTTTGCGATTATTGTAGATCGTTTTGTTAGGATTACGCGCAAGACGTGAACACTCGAGCTTATTCTAGAACTTGCGCGACAACCAGCCATAACGCTGGAATATTCGACGGCACATGTACATTACAAGTGCCGACGCGCTTCACTGCTGGTCAGTTGATCGACGGTCGACGATCTGTTCGCCGCTATCAGTGTATTGCTTTCAGTTTCCCGGCCAACAGTTCGGCCAAATAAAGAGTTTCATCTCTGACGTGCTGACTGCTGCCTTCGTCGACGTCACGGCCTCGTGACAATATGAATGAATGAATCAATAGTGTAAAGTCCCGTTTAGAGTTTGTAATAGTCAGGCTTTGTGTAATTGTGTTTAGCCAAACCACCCCGATGATGTGTTCCCGATCGGAGTACTCGTGCTCGCCTCAAGACTTTAATCAATGTTTACGCCTTGCCTATTGTACTGCTCTTGCTAAGAACACTACACTAATTAAACCGAACATCTCACTTACTGGGGTCATGCGTGTGGTTGCCATAGCTGCTCCGCCTATTTAATAATAGGCCTTGTGGAACAACAAAAACATACTTCAATTTTGAATACCAGTAGATTACGCACAAACTATCGCATGCGCAGAATTTCTCTTCCAAATGTGTAATTGTGAAATGCTTATCGAGATGCCATTTCTGTAATTAAATATTTTCTCACAATTTATAGCGTCACGCGTGACGTGCACTTTTCATATCAAAGAACACCTCGGAAAGAATATTCATGCTTGCATGAAAATAACACCTTCATAACGTAAACAGCTTCACACCTGTGTGTTTCATTACTGGCACTAGCACCGAGTGACTCTCTTGTTTCTCTTCTAGGAACATCCTATAGAGCCTTCCCTACTTAAAAACAGCGAAACCTTACAGGTGTGAAAGCACCATGTAACCTCGTTTCCAGTATCCGAATGAAGTCCCAAATTATGAATAAGCGTTAAATTGGTAAGTTACTTTTGCAAATACGGACGGCGTCCTGTTAAACAATTCGCGTGTTTAAATGAAATGCTCCTTACAATAACATAAGGGTGTTCAACATACTGTTCAACACCAATGGACAGGCGTTTATCACAACATAACGCCCTTGTTGTACCACGTGCCTTGTACCCGAGTAATTACGGTAATATGACGACAATCCTACATTTACGTTTGTCTTTAAATTTGTAACGTTTGCTGCGCAGAAAGTTGAGAAAAGTTTTATTGGAGACACTGTGGTAAGCGCGATGACATTGCGTCACCATTAAGCTTGCTTATCCCCGAGAACCTTTGTTTACTTTGATAGGGAACACGTGCAAATAGTGCTCAAACGTAATGCTATTATGGGTGTAAATACGGTAAGCCATCTACGCCCAAAACATCGGCTTAAAATATTATTGAACACTAGAACACATCTATAGTAAAGAAATATGCGGGAACACTTGCACAAGGTCTCGCTAAGTGTCGACGTGTCCCGCTTGTCCCCGCAAAGCTTCGCTTGCTGACGCGAAGTCTCAAGGGTGCTTCGTTGCTGTGCCTTCGCTCCCTACTATCACGGCGTTCAGCAGATCTCAACCGCTCGCAAGCTAGTGCTAGCGCTCACTCTGAATCACAGCGCCCTTGTAAACTACATGTCGCATAAGTGCATGTCCATACTGGCGGCTGTTCGTATCCAATGCTGTCGTAATCTTGGATTGTAGGCGAGAGAGAGGGAAACATTCATCAAAAGGTACCCACAGGTTCCCTCATGCATTCGGCTAACACTACTTGAAGGCGAAAGCCAGCTTCTTTTTCTGATTCGATGCATTGATCCTCCCCTCGCACCTTTCAGAAAGCTTTCTGCGCCTAACGTGGTTTTGCACTGCCTTCAGGAGCGAAGACATTGAAAGCTTTGAGAACCACAGCTGTTTTTGCACTGCCTCTTTGACCAGTTAACCTTTGGGCAAGCGAAGATGTCGTGTGATGACGTCATCATGGGAAGTCACAATTTTTGATATGTGACTCCACGATGTCGTCATATGGTCACGCCATCAAGAGATTTTTTGCATCACTTGTGTGGTCTCCGATGGCGCCGACGCTAACGGCCAATTTTCGCGTTCGATGAGGGATCTAAGGCCTTAATAAAGAAAAACTGCAGCGTCCTTCGATGGTTCCGGCATGGTGCCGCTGGAGTGTTAAGAACACGACCCAAATTGTGCTTAGTGGCGAGAGGACTAGGTCCATTTGGTTAAAATGAGGCTGAGAGCAAAATGTAATTTGTGCATCGATTTATCAATGCCGAAGATTCCTGCGTATAACGAGCCGAAAAGTGCGGTGTTCTGTGCCGGCCATCCTCGGCGATAAAGAGGGGGGTCGGCAGGCGTCGGAGTGAACAAGAAAAGCATCAATAGCCGCATGATCTCACAGACTCATCAAGTGATGCTAAGAGCGAACTGTCGCAACAAATCATCAACCGCGCTACGTCATGATGAAACCGTGACATCATGTTGTGATGTTGCCGAACGAACTCGTCACTTGTTGAAAGGCGGGCCATCCAACCGGGTTAGGTTCAGAAAGCATCAATGGAAGGTAGTGGTCAGGAGGCACATAATTGAATAGACTAAGAACATCAGCCTATTTTATTCAGTCTCTCGTTACTGCATCGGCTTTCGTCAATCTTGTTTTTAGGTTTTCCTAAAGAGTGACTTTTTTTGAGAAACTGTTCTTCTCTGTCTGACTACCCACCGTAGCAGCTAGTGTAGTTTTTGCAAGCCAGACATCACGGCTTCAATTATCAGCCATGGCGGGCGCATTTAGAAGCGGGCGAACTGCATAAAACACACGTGTACTCAGGTTATGGGGCGCATTAGGGACCCCAGATGATTCAAACTTATTAGCACTAGCAACTACAATGTGGCTTACGATAATACCATGGTGTCCTGACATGCAGCCCCAGAAGATGTTTATTTGAAACGTTATACACGTATTCCTCTCGATTGTGGTAAAAAAAATCACTCGATTCTTGCTCCATGCAACTGTTGCTTTGCGAGTTGGAATTGCGTCAAGAACGTGTGTGATAACAGATACAAGCCGGTCTATTTATCAGTGCTTGTTACCGTAGCATCGCTGGACATATGGACCGATGATGACAGATGCATTGTACCTCGCCGGACAACAACAGTTGAGGAGCCAGAGAGGTGAGCCTAATGTTACAAGCAACAAAGCGAAAATTGCATTCTGAATTATCGGCCCTTGTTTCAATGACAGCCAAAGCGTATTAGATCGCCCAATAGCAATACGCTCGTTGAAATCTATTGGGTGTGAAGCCCACTACTGGAAACGCCGGCGCCACTATCGGCGTGACGTGCTTGGCAGGATCACGTGGTCTCAGGGGCCACGTCGGCTGCTTGTGAAGCGCTGCCACGTGCTTTGAAAACGACTTTGAAGTTCCACCTGCACTGCGGCCTGTTCAAATGCGGAGGTTTTCTCTAATTTTGAACACAATTGAACCCATTTTAATAGGAGTGGCTGCCTCCAAAAGCGATGAACATGCTGCTCTTCTGCTCGGTGCCGCACTTACGCCACGGAGCCCGCTGTCAGCCTGCACCGGTACCCGCGGGACAATAAACTGCGCGAAGCGTGGCTTGTGAAGCTGAAAACCGGCAAGCAGCCATTGACTACGCGTCGTGTGCGCAACGAGCGCTTCGGCGACGAAGACTTTCGCTACTGCGTCGGGGCTGCGATGTTCGGTGACTAGCAGACAGCGCAATTTGAGACGATCCATCGCGCGCGCTTCCCGCCGGCTACTATTGCTTGTATCCCGCAGGATCGATAAGGCGCAACCTTTTACCTGGTGCGATACCGTCTCAGAACCTGCCCGTGCGACCTCTTGATCGTCGGCCCCGTGCTCAGCGTACAAATCGGCTGCGTATACCTAAGTCATTGTTTAGACACGCTGGATTAAAAAACTCACAGGGTGCCTTATGCCTTTCCCTAAGATGACTGGCATGCCAAATCCATCTTCTTCTTCTTGTCAGTCAATGTATTGATTCTCCCCCGCCCCCCTCCAAAAGCTTTCTGCAGCGAACGTGGTATTGCACTACTACTCCGTGATCGGCCCACCGATCACGGAGGCTGTGCAAAGTGACCATATCGTGTTAATACGTCATTATGTGAAGTCATGTTATGCAACGTCATAGTGACGTCATAATGGCAGAGAACGGTAAGTTCACTGGAATGCAAAGAGCGCGGTAAAAAAGGCGAATATAAAAACGGCATCGCATTTGCTAACGCTTTGTGTGAGCACCTAACGAAACGAATGTACTAAAATGAGGAACAGAAGCAGCGGCAATTGCTCGCTGAGAAGACCGATCAATATGCAGTGCGCCGCAATTTGTGAAATGACATTGACACGTACGGGAATTTTGAACAAAAGAAAAAAGAAAGCTTTGCAATCGCCGGGACGGCACAACACAAGTTACCATAGGCGCGACAGAGTTATAGTTGTAACGAAATTGTTATTGAATTGCTCTGATAGTGTCTGCGCAACCGTTGTTTGTGTACTCGCAAATTCTCACATTTAGCGGCCTGAAGTTCACAGCACGGTGCCAAAACGCGCTCTAAGCGAAAGCGAAATCATGAGTACGGACATACATGCAGACGCTCATACATGCAGAAGCAACGTCGGTCGCCGCGAACCCGTGCGATCGCTGGCTTGAGGCTTCTTTCTGTTATGCTCCATTCGGTTATAGAAGCAGTCCATTTGAAAAAGGTATTTCCCACAGTGTGCAGTTAGTGACCGACTACATTTCACGCAAGAAGCCGGTTCAGCGGTCTCCATCGAGGTGACCGCGTGAAGTGGGCGCCCCGTTTTCTAAGAGACAGCGACTGTAAACTATCTTGTGCATTCTGTTCGTTTCGTCGAAAGTTATTATTTTTACAGTAAAGAACATATTTCGTTTCGAAAGTAGTTACAGAAATGTCCCGGTGGGCTTTCGCGAGGTGTTTTTTAGAGCACTGACAGCAAAACCTACGGGGAGCGCGCGGCGGTATCCTGCCTAGCACGCAATCGAGGCACGTGCGATGTAGGGAGACCCCGTAACTCCTAGCCCCCAATAACCACTCCGCTCTAGGGTGAGTCATGGCGGCCGGACCTGCGATGTGTGCACCGTTTTCGTGACCACCCCATTGCGGACGTCAACCGGTGACCGACTCCCTTTGTCGACGAGGTTTGCAGTTCTCGTCCTCTGTCGCATGTCGCCCAAGCGGATACAGATGCTTCCATCCTAGATTCTTCTGTCGGCCCCCAAAGCTCAGCCAGGGGGAACTGAGTCGCGCGTGGTGGAGGGACACGAGGCGGACACGCACGGTTCCAGTATTGTGAATTGTGTGACTTGTTAATTATGACCTGTGCTTCTTTAAAGACGATAGTCTTTCTTGGGGAACTTAAACGCAGAAATTTTGGTCTGTATGCCTGTCTGTCTGTCTGTCACCCGATTCAGCCACCCGGCCAAAGTTGAACCACTTGCTTACCGCCCACCCATCCTGAACTGGTACGGCTGTTCGTACTTGTGAACGTTGTCGATCAAAAATAAATATTACGCATATCCGCAGACACAGGTACTAAAGCGGAGTTATTTCCATGAAGACACTTTCGCGCTGGTGTTATACGAAAAGCGTTAGCGGTATGACGGGATATATATTAGTACTTTGTGAAGCAATATAATAATATCAGGAGTACTGCATGCCGAAGCAACGATACGATTACGAAGCATGCCGTAGTAATGGGCTCCGGAGATTTCAACCATCTGGTGTTTTCTTACCGTGCGCTGGCATCGCACGCTGCACGGGCGTCTGCCACTATGTAATCCGCCTAGATCGAAACGCGACTTCCGAGGCTGGGATCGAACCCACGACCTACGGGTGAGCAGCCAAGCATCATAAACATTATACCATCATGGCGGGCTACTTCGTCATGTTGAAAAAGAATAGTGAAAAAAAAATGGTTGATCCCTCCGTCATAGGAATCGGAATAACACGGAAGTAAAGCGCGCCCTTACAAAAGTAACTGGATGTTTACTGTACATTGATATAAGAGAGTTTACACAGTGTATATTGATGTCTGGCAGCTATAGCACCGTTCAACGTGGATACACCCACTTTGATGATTGGTGGTACATCTCCATCCCGACGACTAACGTCCATGTTAAGTGATTACACAAACCCTTGTGGTAGCTGTAGTAGTTAACTGTGAAATCGTAATCAGAAAACGAGGTGTGATAGCCAGAAGAGCGCCGTATATTGGACGCAGAACTTCGTCGCCATCCGAGCCATGTTACAATGTGATTGAACACCACGGCCGGACTAGAGGGAAACGCAAAGCGCGTCGTGCCGCCCCGGTAGCCCGGCCGTGATATTTCCCGGGGCGAGTGCGTGAGCGGGGAACGCAGTGTTACAGCCAGGTGAGGCAGGCGCGCGTGGCAGAGCTATTTTTGGTTTGGATTAGCGATGCCTACACTTTTACGACGCTTGGGCTAAGGTCGCAACCTCGCGGTGTGTTAAGGCATTGACAAAATTGAACGTCTATGAAAACGCGCCGAATGGGACGGACGTGTAACGCGTTGCACGGGCTAACCGCGGAGGCCAGAGTAATGATGAATTACCTTACGTTACCGCTGCCAGAGGGCGACACCACCCCACCGACCGGGAGAGTGGTAGATATAAAAGGCGCGTTTGTAAAACCTCTAGAGACTGCGACCGTGGCGCAGTGGATAGCGTGCCCGGCATGTGTTGTTGAGGACCGAACGGTCGTGGGTTCGACGCCCTTTGACGGAACTTTTTTTCTTTGCCATCTGATCGTGTAAAATGTTTCAACGACATTTCCGTGACGGAAGTACGTCACTAAAGTCATGGTGGACCCCGGCATAAAACACTTTCGTGCTAAAAAAACAAGGCAAAAGGCGTATCTAAAGCAGGAATATCACTATGTTATTGCCCATTAGAACTAAGACAACACAGAATTAGACACAGAGAATTAAGATAACATTAGAACTCAATCAACCAAAGGACCAAGCAGGATGTCGTACAGGCCACTTGACGATAGACACATATTCACACTATGAAGCAGGTGTTAGGGAGGAGGAGGAATACAAAAGGGAGAAGGCAGAGGGGTTAATCAGACAGCAGTCCGATTGGCTACACTACGCCGGGGAAAGGAAACGGGAGTGAAAAGATGGGAGAGAGAGAGAAGGGGGGGGGGGGAGCGAGAGAAAAAGGAAATGATCAATAAATGCGCTGACACATATGTGGCGGTGACACTGTACAATCGCCACAACCGTTCACAAAGGCCAGTAGTCCTTAAAAAGCACAAAAGTGCTTTACCAGCCTTGTGGGCCGACGAGCGATGGGGACGGTGCTCCAGCAACATCTGCACGGAGAGCGGCCGATCGTCCAATCGTCGCATCGCATCAGAAAGAGTTCGTCTTTCAGAGGCAAATCGAGGGCAGCGGCATAGCAGATGATCGATGTCTTCCTCAGTACTGCAGACCTCGCATTCCGCACTGTCGGTGACTCCAATTAATGTTGTGTATGCCTTCGTGAAGGCAACTCCCAACCAAAGCCGACAGAGAAGCGAAGCTTCACGTCGACGACGGCCGGATGGAGGTTGGAGTTCCAGCGTAGGGTTTATTTGGTGGAGTCTCGTACGTCTTATACTTGGCATGCTCCACTCCGCTAAACAGAGACTACGTGCCAGGTGACGAAGCTGACTTGCAGCGTCTGTCCTAGAAAGAGGAACAGGAACGGTGGTCTCTTCTTGGCGGGATGTGCCAGCAGCGTTGTCTGCGGAATCATTGCCACTGATCCCGCAATGACCAGTTAGCCACTGAAAGTCAACCTCGTGGCCTTTTTCGTTGACGCCGTGATGAATATTGAGTAACTGGTACTTAAGCTGTTCGTGGCAACCGCGTCGGAGAATTGACTGCAGGCACTGCAGTCAGCTGACTGCAGCTGACTGCAGGTTTCGAGTCGGAGAAAACAGCCCATTTGCTCGGTCTGTCCGAGTAGATATACTCTAGGGCACAACGCAAAGCCGTAAGTTCTGCCGCAGTAGATATAGTTACGTGGGATATGTTGAGTCGTTGAGTTATATATCGCCTTCACAGATTACGAGAAAGCATTTGATTCAGCAGACTTATCAGCAGTCATGCACGCACTAGGGAATCGGGGCGTCGACAAACCAGGTATAAACATACTGGAAGAAATCTACAGCGGCTCCACAACCACCAGAGTCCTCCATAAAGAAAGCGACAAAATTCTAATAAAGAAGGGTGTAAGGCAGGTTGAAAAAATCTCCCAAGTGCTGTTCACCGCGTACTTACAGGAGGCTTTCAGGGCCCTAGATTGGGAAGAGTTAGGGATACGACTTAATGGAGAGTACCTTAGTAACCTGCGATTCGCTGATGACATTGCATTGATGAGTAACTCAAGGAATGAATTGCAACTCATGAATACTGAATTGGACAAGGAAAGCAGAATGGTAGGTCGGAAAACGAGTATGCAGAAAACTAAAGTATTGCCTCGGATGAGAACAGCGCTTTGCGATAGGTAGCGAGGCACTGGAATTTTTTAAAGAATACGTGTACTTGGGACAGGTAGTAACCGCGTACCCTAACCATGAGACTGCAGTAACTAGGAGAATAAGGGTGGGATGGAGCACATTCGGCAAGTATTCTCAAGTCGTGAATGGTAGTCTACCACTATCCCTCAAGAGGAAGGTATATAACAGCTGCATCATACCGGTACTTACCTACGTAGCAGAAACATGGAGGCTTGCAAAGAGGGTCCAGCTTAAACTGAGGATGATGCAGCGAGCAATGGAAAAGAAGATGATAGGTGTAATATTAAGGGACAAGAAGAAAGCAGAGTGGGCCAGGGAACAAACGAGTTTTAAGGACACCTTAGTCGAAATTAAGACCAAAAAATGGACATGGGCAGGTCATGTGGCGCGTATAGACAAGGTAACCGTTGGTCATCAAGAGTAACTGACTGGATTCCATGAGAAGGCGAATGTGCGAGAGGAAGCCAGAAATTTAGGTGGGCAGCTGAGACTAAGAATTTTGCGGGTACAACCTGGCAGCAACAAGCACAGGACCGGGTTGATTGGCGGAACACGGGATAGGCCTTTGCCCTGCAATGGGCTTAGTGAGGCTAATGATTAAAACGCCTTATGCGCTTCTCCACCGCTGGTCACCTTAGAGAACACAAATTGAGTTCAAATCGTTTTCATCTCGCTTTCTTGCCGTTTGACGAAGCTGCTATTGGGTGCGTGCCAGTGCGCAGTCGCTTGAAAATTTTCAAATTTCTCTACTGGTAAATGACAGCGGTCTGACCACGTTGGTTCTGCGTCATTTTTGACAGTTATTGTCCAAGCCTCCTGCGAACTACCACAGTTTAACCAAATCGACCGCCCGCCTCGGTAGTTAATTGTGATTATGGTGCTTCACTGCTGACCTGAATGTGGCGGTATCGAATCCTGGCCGCGGCGGCCGCATTTTGATGGAGGCGTAATGCAAGGGTCCCGCGTGCTTCGAGGTAGGCGCACGTCAATGTAGTCCAGGTGGTCTAAATTTCCGGAGCCCTCCACTACGGCGTCCCTCATAACGATATCGTCGTTTTGGGACGCGAAACCCCTAGAATTATTATTACCTCCACCAACCGCGTATTTGGCACCAACAAAAGCCTTCTGAAAAAAAAAAAGACTTTGGAGTACACTTCCTAAAGCAATAAGTTCATCATCAACCATTCTATACATTTCCGACTTACTGTGCCAGTACGTCATGTGCGTCTCTTCAGTGGTTAGTCGGCGTTTGTGGTGTCCTGACTTCTTTCTTGTGTCCGTGTTTGCACGCCCTGTCTTTTTAGAATGAATACTTACCAACTAGCTCAGCTCTCTGTTATTCTAAGCTTCATTTCTAGTACTCTGAGCCCTTTTCCGTGTTCCCCTACTTATCTGAACAATCCTGCCTCTTTGGCTTCTTTAATTGCTATTTGCTTGGTCCGTGCTAGAACTTTTTCATGGTTTTCAAAAAATAGAGGTTGCCCAGTTAAAGTTCAACTTTTGTGCGGCTTTCTGCAACCTTCTACCGGACATGCCAGGAGGATATGTGCCATATTGACCGCGGAATCATGGCGTCAAGTGAGAGTTTACCAGGAATGCCTCAAGGTCCGTTGTTCGACTTCGCGTGATGATCGCCGCCAGACGCAGATGTACGCCGGCTGGATGAGGGTAGCTAACCAGCATGCGGAATTCATATGGGGGGTAAAACTTGGAGAACTTCAATCATGTAAGAGGAAGATTATTTCTACTGTTTCACCGCAAGATAACTTGCTAATCCTTGGAGGAGCTGCCTTAGATGATAGTCACTGCAAAACCCTAGCCTTAGGTCCTAAATACTGTTTTAAGCCGAACCTGAAACCAATAGACGTTCTAAGTTTGCCGCGTACAATCAGTAGACTTGTTCCTGCAGAAGAGCGTTCCCACTGCCTTTCAGACTGCGTTGCTAGCATCAAGGGTTCTAATATGCATCTCAAGTGTTCTGATCCTATCCGGCCTTTGGTTAATTACTGTGTCGAGAAGAAACTCAGGCGAGTAGTTTCAGATAAGGAAGCGTATTTTGTAATTATGCCGGACAGTTTGTTCTCAGAAAAAGCATTAACAGCCATAGAAAAGAATTTTAGGACGGTAAAACTTAAGCCATCGGTAGTTAGGCAACGCGCTGTCGACCTTTTGTTAAGACACAATCTTGAGAGAATACCTTGTAATGTCAAGAAGGCCAAATCACTTACTTTGGAATTGTTTTTTTTCAGTCAAAACACCTAAGAACGAGATTCCGTTTCGAGCAATCGTTTTAGAGCAAGGCACCTGGCAAGTCGCTGTATCTAGTTATTTGCAGAACTGCTTAACCTCTTCGAGTTTTTCAGACCTTTTCGTATGCGTAATTCTCAGCCGCTAGTTCAGTTCCTCTCAGAGGAGAACCCCGGCTGTTGTAAGGCCTTTAGTATGGATATTGAAGACCTGTATTATTCTTTGCCGCATGAGGACTTGTTGAAATGTGTTAATGAATGTAATAACGAACAAGAGCACCAGACGGTTTTCACCGAAAAATGTGGTGTTTCTACAGGGGCAATTCTAGAAATCCTTTCCATGTATTTAAAGTCGACGCTGGTAGGTTGGAAGGAAGGCGTTTATGTGCAGAAATCAGGGATATGTATTGGTTCTAAAGTTGCTCCGGTTCTTAGTGATTTATACATTAGCAAGATTGACAATCTTTTGGAAGGCGCCTTAGGTAATTCGGTTATTAAGGTATTTCGTTATGTGGACGATTACTTGATTTTTGTAGTGGTGAGGACTTTGGAAAGGTGGTAACTTCCGTGAGCGAAAAATTTGAATTAAATGGAGGAGGGCTGAGCTTTACTAAAGAGGTGCCTCAGAATAATGGAATACAATTTCCAGACATTTTCCTAACGTTCCAGAAGAACCACGTGTGTTGGCAGTATTCTCCTAGATCTTCGAAACCGCTGTTAAATTTTTCATCAAAGCACTCGAAAGTTGTAAAAAACGGCATCGCCATGTCTTGCCTTAAGTCAGCCCTCACCAAGTCGTGTGAGCACAAAATGAGTGATAGCTTTAACGCACAGGTTACGCGTCTTTTAGATGTAGGGTATCCTCGTGATGCAGTGGCCACGGTCGCTGAACGTTTAAAGAAGTCTATTGTGTTAAGTCCGAGCATGGTTGCAGAAAGCTATAGGAAGAAACGTGTGGTAGGTATACCGTACATTCATCGCGTATCTCACAGGCTAAAGAAAGTAGGAAGTAGATACGGCGTTAATGTTGTTTTCACGGCTGCCAATAAGCTAGGTAAGATTTGTGCCGCTGTGCAGAGGAAGAATGAGGGAGTAAAAGAAAAGAAGCGGACCGGTATTTGTTTCGTAAAACACACCAAAAAATTCACTGATTGCCGTACGAGTGTGGTATATAAGATCCCTTTCAGCTGCGGCCGCTTCTACGTAGGACAGACGGGCCGATGCATTGACCAGAGATTGTTGGAACATAAGAGATCGCTAACAGGAGGCTCGCCTTCTAATCTATCTTTACATTGTCGAGATTGTAAGTGCACGGCAAAATTTGATGAATGCGCAGTATTGTACCGGCATAGAAATGAAGAAACGCGCCTGATCATTGAAGCTTGGCATATCGAGAATAGTGGTAGTGCATGCGTGAGCCAACCGTCGATTAACTTCCATCAAGATGAAATCAAATGCCTTAACAGTTATCTTGCACGTAGACCGCCACGCGTGCCGGATCGATAGGTTCGCCTGTCGCATGGGCATGCGCAGATATGTTTTCGTGCCTTCTTTCTTTTCAGCCGTTGTGCGTCTCTTCAGTTGTTAGTCGGCGTTTGTGGTGTCCTGACTTCTTTCTTGTGTCCGTGTTTGCACGCCCTGTCTTTTTAGAATGAATACTTACCAACTAGCTCAGCTCTCTGTTATACTGTACAAATGCTGTATTCACAAAAGTGTAGTTTTCTTTCGCGTATTGTGTACCGTTTTGCCTTTTTTTTCTCCTTGTCTGTAATCTTTTATTTTAGGTTTTCTGTAATTGAGTTTCCTTTAGCGCAATATATAAGCTTTTGTTTTGTTTTGTATTAACCTATGCATAAAATCTTTCCACATGGATATAAATAATACTGTCGGTCAATAATGAAAACCAGCAGATAATGAAGCCAAGGAACATCCAAGGAGCGTTAATTGTACTATTTTAAGTGTATTGCTGTAATTGTAATATAGATGTGAAGAAAGTAAAGTGGACGAAAACAGAACTTGCCGCTAGCAGGGACCGAATCTGCGACCTTCGGATTACGCGCCCCATCGTCTCACGAAATCAGCTACCGCGGCGGTCGTCCCCTCGACCACTTATCGTGTATTTATGTGCACGCAAACCCTGGGAGTGCTAGTCAGCGCCGCTCTTAGCCATGACGACGAGTGTGAAAAACTTTTTTTTCGTCAGATAGCGTCACACAGTACGTGGACCTTCATCGAGCGGACAGCTGAACAATAAACCCTGGGATACTACGTGAAGGCACCAACTTTGCCGGAGCAAGACCCTCGCTGTGAAATCCGCTGCGAAATCTTATCTGCTGGTTTTCATTAAGGTTGTGTCAAACACAGAAGGGAGCCCTCGAAAATTCCCTTCCTTGAGGGTTGAATCGCGCAAACGAGACAGGGACTAAAAGAAGAGACGACAACACACAGAGCGCAACACATTGCGCTCTGTGTGTTGTCGTCTCTTCTTTCAGTCCCTGTCTCGTTTGCGCGATTCAACCCTTAAGCTGACAGCCATTCTGGAGTCCCTTCCTTCGTTCACTGTTTGTCAGAGGGGCCCTTTCCACAACTCAAGCTGGGTTCCGGAGTCCCATCTGTATTAATATGACGCACTGTACTCTATTTTGTTATGTATAATAGATAGATAGATAGATAGATAGATAGATAGATAGATAGATAGATAGATAGATAGATAGATAGATAGATAGATAGATAGATAGATAGATAGATAGATAGATAGATAGATAGATAGATAGATAGATAGATAGATAGATAGATAGATCAGTACTTTTGTAGAAGCCTCCTTTGACAAAAGCGTTCCGATCACATTTCAACACATTTGCTTAGTGAGCTACTGTCGCATGGCGGTACGCGAGAAACGAAGTGAGAAAGCTTTCCTTATCTGTAGCTCTTGCTTCGACATAAGGGCAAAATGGGCGGTTATCTTTAATAAGAGCGGTTTCCTTTAATGCGTATTTCATCGCCCCCATGCGATGGAAAGCCGCAAGCAAGAAGCGAACACTACGGTATATATGCGATAACAGTAGCATTGCTCCGTTTTATGTCTTTTTGTTGCTACACGAGAGCGGAATAGCGGAACACCACCGAGCAGCGAGAAGCCCGGTGACAAGAACAGCCATTCCGCTCCTGTGTGCAAACGAAGCAGCCACGTCTGAATTCACACCACCATGCCGAGTTTCCGACGAGTGCACCGTTTTTGCGAACACCCCGTCGCAGGCGTCAACTGGCGGCCGACTCGCTTTGTCGAGGAAGTGCCCAGCTCGCGTGTGTGTGGCCTCTGCCGCATGATTCCCAAGCGGATAATGGTGCTTCCGTGCGGCCACCTTCTATGCCAGTCGTGCCACGCAGCTACCCAAGGATCCCGTGGGCGGTGTCCCTTGGATCAAGAGCCGTTCGAGGAAGCTGAATGTGACAGCTATGATTTGCCTGCTAGAAAAGTGAACGCCTTGAAGGTCCGAAAACAGTTCTGTTACGTTACTAGCACACTGATTGTCTTCAGTAATAGCTGTGTAAGGCTGGCCGTTTTGTGTTGGCAAACCCGTAAGTTTATTAACCATGCAGTAAACACTTCTCAGAAAGCTTGTTGCCCCGGTATATCTTAATTAGAGCTACTAAATTACGGGTCCGCGTGGCGGAATGTTGTAGCATTGAACGTATTGCAGTGCTTCAGGTACATATCACTAAGTAGAAATGGGCCTATTTGCGCGGTCGTTCGGCACACGTTATTTCGCGGGTAACACGCACTGCAGCCTCAAAACGCGAGAATAAACCAATAGGTTGTTGACAAACTTTGAAAGTTGTAAGAAATCGGTAGAATCACAAGATTGTTTCGGCGCAAGCTGATATTCAAGTGACATTCACTAAACGCTGAACTCCATGTAAAAAGATGTCACAAGAGACATTCAGTTTATATAGGTAGAAACCGCTCGGTCCGTGGCTTACTCCTCGAACCGCTTCTTCCATGTTGCTGCTCGAACCGACGCGCACTATCTACATGACCGAGACTTATTTTGTCTTTCTTATTTGATGGGGGCCCGCGCCACGGGTTACAGCGATTCAATATATTTTCGCTCCAAAGCAAGAGATCACTGATTCGGTTAGCAAGGTATTACCAATATAAGCTATTCCGTCAGGTTATACCATTTTGAAAATAAGAAGTTGAAGGGCGCTTGAGCTACATCTTCAAGAGTAGAGCGCGCTATTGGCCGCGAGATCGAGCAGAGTCGCCTCCTAGCGGCGAGCAGACGAAACGCCGTGGTGTGGATGGCTCCTTGCACCGTGTGGTAGCGACACCGTGTTCGCATGTGTGCGTACGTCATACACGTCCTCAGATTACAGCTTTTTCCGTTGTGCTAGCGCAGGATCAAACGCTTGTACGTATTCCTGCACGATATGCATAACCATTTCGCCTTACGAGACTTGTATGCACTCAAATAAGCGAGTGCACGCACGTGTCGGTATGGCGCCAGGTCTAACCATCGTACCGTCCATTCACCAAAATCATTTCACTGTGGGTACAACTTTGTCGCTCAAGCACATCAGATAGTGTATTTGGCGTCGTCCTAAACGAAAAAAGGGTACTAAATGTCGAGTGAATGCAGAATTTTAGCGACACCATCTCGTGAAGTGTTGACGATTTTCAAACCCTTGTGACACGGCAAAGCATGAAATAGCGTCTGGAGAGGCCGGTTAGCGGCAAAAAGGACCTGACGCCACGCATTTCTATAGCAGTACGCGTATTCATGCAAACAGAAAAGCAGAGTGCACAAAGTTCTACTTCATCTAATTACGCAGAAATACAGGCCCTCTTTTTTTTTTGTAGCCGCTAGAGCAAAAAGTAAACACTTAATGGCTCAGTCGCGCATCACTATTTATATTGTGGTATAGGCAAAACACAATTTAGACACGTGCATATAAAGCAAGAAAAAACATCGAGCACAGTGGAATACATGAATGTGACCGAAGGCTAGTACATCATTGATTGGCAGATTGCGCTCCTCTCACACGTAATATGGACGTTAGGGCAGTTTTCTGCATTAATTTGCCAAAGGAGGGCGTATACATCACCTTTAGGCTGCTGTCAACGCGCTTTATTCGCCGACAATTGACTCAAACCGCCCATGGCGAAGTGCCGCTGCGTACATTTGCATACGCGCCGCCGACAGCCTATACACACTAACGCGGAGACGGTGCTGCCACCTATAGCCCGATCTCGCTGCGAATAGCGTGTTTGGGCCCCGTTAGCATAGTCTTGTCATTCTCTAGCCAGACTTCGCTTTTCGGTGGGCGCCTCAACCAAGCCGCGAAGAAAGTGACGTCTGTATGCGTAACACCAGCCGCTTTAAACTATCCTAGAATGCCCTACTGCAACTAATGTTGCGAAGTAACCACTATGCCATAATTTTTCACGCTGTGAATTAGCGAAATACGAACTACCCGTTCGTAAGGCAACAGGCACACCTACGCAGCTGCACACTTCGTTGATGCTTTCTTGAGTGACTTGTCATGGGTGGTCCTTTAAAGGGACCACGGTTTGCACGATTCATAAGATTTCGCTTTTGCGAATGTATGCTTCTGTTACGGAATATATGTTACCGCGACTTGTCGGACTACGTGAGGCCCATGTGGTGGTTTTTGTCTGAAACAGTGTCAAGCATTGGCGTCGCTCTGTGGTCCAACACTTGCTTGATGATGATGAGGATGATATAGAGTGGTTAGTGGCGCAAGAGCCAGTGATGGCAGAAGAGCGGCAAGACAACCTTTAGAGAGTGATCAAATATAGTGTAAGGTGGCTGCATAAGGGCCTGAAATCATGTGCACTAAACGTGCACAAAGCCTACATAATTCATAAAGTTATCACAGTTAGGTGATAGTTCAGTGAGTGAAAACGGCGGCATTGTACTAAATTTTGGTACAATACGAGGGAACTACTGCGATCGCAAGGGCACTAGACAGCAAGGATCCAGAGGTTTAGTGCATTAAATACATGGTGCTTTCGCAGCAGCATCCTCCTGCACAGAGTGTGCTACGAATCCGGCCTGCAAATGACTTTCAATGTGGCGGCCAACTTTAAGAAGCTTGAAACAGACTCACGATTAACGAGTGGTTCGCGACCTAAAAACATTGCAGGGTGAGATGGTATATTCTGACGATATGCTTTAAAAAAGAGTGCCATATTCTTCCCGGCTCCAAGTCACGGCGCTATCCTCAGGCACGGTCAGTGCCTCCTTATTTCTACTATTCAGGTCAGGGGTTCACTACCAGACAAAGGGCGATTGCGCGAGCTTTAAGTGTGTCCTCTTTTTAATCCAGAGAATAGGACATCGCTTCTAGATTTTGCAGCGGCTGGCCAGTTAGCTATTGTAGGCTCAAGTAAATGATGCTCCTTATGGGTGTGGGCATCCCACAAGCGTTGCCAGTACATTGTAAGCCTTTGACGTACGTACAGTCGCAACGGAAAAAAGATTAGAAAAAGTGACTGGTGGTTGGCGAAGCAAAATTGCTGCGACACGCCGCGGAACGCAACAAGGACAGCGAAAGATGCACACTTTCTCTGTCCTTGTTTTGTTCCGCTACATTATGCATTTAGGTCAAGACCAACTAGCCCAAATTTCAGCTTTAACTGTAACATTTTCCAAAGCAGGGGTGGCTGGCGGAAAGCACTCCACCAAACAGCTTCCATTTGAAATGATAGCTTGATCGCTGCTCATCTGTAAAACCATGCGCCAACGTTGCTGCGGACGTGAGTTCATTTCCTTTTTTTTACGCAGTAGATAACAGCAAGATGGGCTGCTTTTTGCGGTCCATCCCTGCTCTGGAAAATAGACTGTGCTTGGCACTGTCTCTCTCGGCATGCTCGGCCACAACACCGCCGCGTGCCGCACTTTTGCCGCTCCAGCCACAAGTCACTTGTGCTAATCTTTTTCCGTTGAGACTGTACATGGGGTTACATGTCCGTTTGCTTGCCACGCTTGCTTTCGTGACCCGCACAACACCTTCTTGCCGCGCAGAAGACGCGGGTTCGATTCACGTTCGGACGTATGACATTTGTAATTGCATCCAACGCGATTCTTCGGCGGCAGGCAACGCCGATTACGCGCTTACAACCAATGACTCCGACTTCGGAATTTCTGCGAAGCCACCTCTTTAACGCTGTCGCTTTAATATCACCGGCAAAACTAACAGCAGTAGAAACGGCTTTACATGAAAGTTTATTTTCTGTTACTTCACTGATATCTATATAACTATCCAAGGCTTTTAAAGTTCATGAGGTTGATTTACACTGAAAGCATGCGAAGTTGCATATATCTGTACAAAAAGCTCCCAAGAAGAGAATTCACACTGAACGTGACACTGGCGACCAGCCACAGCAAGGGCGTCATATTGTGAAACGTTTTGTAAATGTACTTGCGATAAAGCGTCATCGGCAAGCCAGAAATTGTACTCCAGTAAAACTTATTTGCTTCTTTGTAATTAAGGGTGTAAGTAACAGCTAGGTCATTAAAACAACGTTTAAGCGCTAGAAAAAAAGCACTAGTGCTGGTGTTTCTCAGAAAACATTAGAAGAGTATCTAAATCAAATTTCTTATGAAGTCTACCTCAGCTGCAGCTGTTCTTTTAAAGAAGAGAGCGAAAGAAAAACAATAGACGAATAGCTAAAATTTAATCTTCGTGGAGTGCAATGCGAAACTATTACAAAAAATATATTTGTGCATGTTCGGATGGGAAGAGATAACCCATATGTGCTAAAGATAATGCCTTCGTTTGTTCCTTTTTCTGCCTCATGTAACATAGGTATACTGCTGGAATAAACGACATGGATGCGAATTCGAGGGATCCATGGAAGATATGCTACGACACTACGAGAACGAGTGCACATGGTACACCGTGGAGTGTTTGCGATGTTGCGAGGAAGTCCTGCACAGGAACCTATCAACACACTACGTGGCCGGATGCAGAGCCCTGGTTTCTTCAGCACGCGCAGGTAACGCGTCCTCGGACTCTCAAGCAGTGAACCTTCAAGAAGTGACGGCTGCTCTCGGAGAACTGAAGATGCTCTTGAGGGACGCCAATCACGAGCAGCTGCTACCTGCGATCCAGAGTCAAATGAATGAACTGATCGAACAGATCAGGAACCAGGAGTCCAGGTCGGCCGTGATCCCTCACGCTGTCGCGGCATCTGCAAGGTCAGCGATAGCTCAAGTCACAGCACGGAGTCCCTCGACCTCGTTGCAAGAGGGAACTATTCAACAGAATCCGACTGAAGAAGCAGGCACGCCGTCGACTTCTCAGTCCTGCTCGGAGCAGACGTCGATGCCTCGACAGCTGGAGCCCCTAGTGGACCTGTCGCGAGATGTTCTCCAAGTCATGCGCAAAACATCCTCGCAAGATTTTCCTCAGCACGCCATTACTTATATTTTTGGAAGTTTTAAATGTAATTAGGGTTAGCCGGACTGCTGTCAACGGCAGTCACGTGGAGGGAAGTGTTTGGAACCGTGAAATATATTCTGTCGCTCTCAAATGTAGCCGTTTATGTGCCACACAGAGAAATCAAGTTTGCTGATGTCACAGTGTTGCACACGAGGGACGCGTCCTTTACAGTTGAAGTCTGCTGTCGCTTTAGTGATCTTTATGTGGGAATTACGTTTCATGGGATGCGTGGAGATTCTGCGTGTATGCCCCCTGTCTTCGTCGTGAAGGCGTTCAATCTGCGCACAGGGAGAATTGTACAAATGTCTTCGTCTGAAGAACAATGCGACTGCAAGCACGATCGAGACTTATGGACACATCGTCGCCGCATATACTGCACAGACGTCAAATACCTGGCGCACAAGGGCGCCCCAGACACCGGCGTCAAGTTGGAAATCGAGCATAAGAACGCGCGGGCACACACTCGAGCGTCTAGAGTTTCGTTTAGGTTTGCGAGTGTTTCTTGCTTCTTTTCTTTGGATGACTAGTGCTACAAGAGTGCATGTCGCAGCACCACATAAACATGAAAGAAAGAGTCTGTCAGCATTGAGCGCATAAATACTGCACTGCTTAACCTCCTTTCCGTATTATGTGTGCGTGTGACGTAAAGTGAGTGAAGTTCCGATCGAAGTTTCGGATCCTGAATAAAGCACGTCGTGCGTATTTTTTAAAAGCATTTCTTTGTATGAAACATTCTTGAAAACATCGTTCTCATTCAGCTCTAGTTTTAAGATTTTCTTTCATGTTTGCTCTGATATTTACTGTGAAGTTATACGAAGTCCCACATGGGGTTTCTAATAATGTGTATTTTTGAACCCCGTGTAGGTTTGCCAATATTTATGACACGACCATATAAAAACCGGTTGTGGTATATTTATATAAGCTACAAAGCATAGTATAAAGCAAATTACATTAAAGTCAAGCCGGTAGTTTACGGAAAAAAAAAGCGGGACATATATGACCGCTGACTCATGAGAGTGTTTTCAAAAAGTGGGAAAACACTGCCCCACTGCCTCATGAAGGCATCATCTCGTGATTGCATCAACGGGTATTTGGGATGAAACGGCCGAAGCAAGTGCCACAGAATATCGCTTCTCAAGATGTGCTGAGGAAAGTTGTGGGGATCTCATTCCAGCAGTAGAACACCACCTGCACCTGCGCTTCTTGTGAGTCGTCATAGTGGTATGGTCTGTTCTTGTAAAGCTTACTTCACCGCATGCACCAATCATTACATTTTCCTCCATTTGCCTGTCCTTTCTTTGGCTGTCGAAATGAGCCTTTTTCACTAGGGTAGTCTGCGCATGCGCGGCGGCGGTGACGACACGCGCGCCATGTTTTTTGGGGGTCACAGCGTGGTGACAGGAGCGAACTGAGCGCCACCTGGCGTGGCAGGTTTGCTAGTTTTCCCCAAAAATAACAGGCTTCCGAGAATGTCTACCGGCACGCGGCGGGCATCTTCGGTGGTCATGGGCCCCCAATTTCGTTTTCAGCGATCTCCACTAGAGGCACTGTTCAGACCTGAAAAAGGCCCATTGTCGAGTACCAGTGTTGTCCCTGTACATGCGCCTACTTTTCAAGAGGTATATGATAGCAGGAAAAATATTTCCACACAACAATATCCGCAATTACGCTGGGGAATGAGCGTGGCAATATCGCCAGGAATTGTTTCAATGCATTTATAGGCCAAGTTGTTTCTCAAATTTCTAAAAACACGTGATGACTGGAAGCTAAAATCACCTCTCTGAAAAACGAGAAAAAGAGGAATTTATCCCGCATTTTGATTGGTAGGTTCTTTCTATCTGAAGGAGAAAGTTCAGAAGCTATCATGAGAAGCTCATCGAAATTCAACGTCGCTGTAACACTACTTCCGCCCTTCGAAAGTGTGGGAAAAGATTTGTCTTCGATATTACGAAGACTTAGGTAAGATAAGAGTGACTTAGCGTTGCTCTAATGGCAACGGGTGATGTGAGAGAAAAATTTTCGCACAGACTAAAAAGTGGGACGTATGCGTCCAGCTGTCGCGCAAACGGTTAATTTTGTTTTGCCAAATCACCCACACGATACGTTTCCGATCGGAGTACTCGTACTCGCGATTAAGATCACAATGAATAATTACATCATGCCCATGGTAATACTGTTGCCAAGAACACACAATTTAGTAGCCTGAACATCACAGCGACTGAGATAACCCCTGCCGCTTTCATAGCCACTCCATCTGTCAACCAAATGGTTTTGTAGAACATCAAAAACACACTTCATTTATTCAAATAGCGGTAGATTACGCACAAACTATGGCATACGAAGAATTTCTTTTTCAAATGTGTCGACTTCAATGCTGACCGAGATGTCGTTTCGGTAATTAAACATTTTTCACACTTTATAGCTTAAATCGTGATCTGTACTTTCCATATCAACTAACACACGTGGAAACATTATGCTTCCATGAAAAAAAGAACTCCTAACATAAACGGTGTCACACCTCTGTGTATTATTACTAGCACTAGCACCGAGGGACACTTTGGGTTTTCTTTGAAGCACATCCGGTCATGCCTTTCCTGCTTAAAAATAGTGAAGCCTTACAGTCATGCGAGCTGCATGTAACGCCTTTGGCAGTATGCTAATAAAGTTCCAAATAATGAGTCTGCGCTAAATTTATGAGTTGATAATGCAAATGTGGACAATGTCCTGTTTAAATATTGGCGTTTGTAAATGTATAGTTATTTCTAATGGCATGGGGGCCTTTAAAAGGAGTAGTTCACTGCCAATTCAATGTAAGCTTATCACGGCAAATTAAACATCAAACTGAATTTTGGTGTTTCACGTGCGAAATCTCTGGCCTGATTAGGAGGCAGGCTTTAGTGTGCGACTCAGCAATCATTTTTGCTACGTGCCTTTTTGTATTTCTGAAGTTTCGCCATTCGTCTGACTTCTACTGCATCGTGATGTGATCGGGGGTCTGCCCATAGGACCGGGGAGCAGCCTGGCCTCAGGGAGAAGTCCAGTTCAGGAGCCGGAGTTGATAACAGGAACGTTTATTTACATGACGTTTTGGTAGCATGCTTGGAGCGTCCCGACGCTCGCGTTATAAAGCCTGGGCCTTCCCAGCATTCCCTGCTGGAGGAAACAATCAAGTCCAAGACAGTCCAATCAGACGTTGTCTTCATCTCCGCCCACTAAACGAAACGTAGGCGCCGCCCCCTTCGCCTCAAAGAAAGTGGGAAGCGGCGCGCCTGGAAGACGGAAGGGTCCTGGGAGACAAAAAAAAGATAATAAAGCACTCTACACACAAGGAACAGTTCCCGGCGTAGCACATTCCCGAACACAGGCTGCGTTGTCAGGTGTGCCGCCAGGTGCAGTCGTTCCTTGACTTGATTGCGCCGTCGGTGCAGCTGACGGCCAGCTCCCAGTCAGGTCACAAAGCCACGAAAGAACCATACACACAATGAATGGATCACTGCAGCGTACATTCCTGACGGCGGGCCGTGATGTCAGGTGTGTTGACAGCTGCAAACCTCTCGTTGCCTCGATGCGTTGCCGGTGCAGGTGACGGCCAGCTGCCGGCCGGGACCCAAAGTCGCAGACACCGCATAGTGCCCGATGAAGAATCTCCGGCGTTCGGCTAATGGTTCGGCGCATCTCGCAGAAGCCTGAACATAGCAATGCACAAGCGACTGCCTCCTCCGTGCAGCCTGGACTGTAAATAGTTCATCTTCAGGCCATAAAAGCGTCAAAGTCAGCCATGTCCAAGGCGATTGAAGAGGGAACTTGACAGCTTTGAAGGGTCCAGGACACTACGGCAGGGTCGTCGCCTCATCTGTTGCGTTTCGGGGAACGTTGAGGGCGAAGAATGCAGGGCTGACGCCGCCATACCATTTTGACAATCCCGCGGCGCCAAGCCGCGAAGTCCGATCATAACAGCCCGTCCACCGCACCAGGAGGTCTCGAAGGGGATGCAAAACCAAAGCACCCCGGAGAGGCCGTAGACTTTCTCCTCTGTCTTCCTTCTCACGTGGGCTGAGCCCCAGCTTTGGACCTGAGAAGCGGCTTGCAAGTGCCGGAAATGAACCAGCCAAACCCAAGCCACAACAAACAGAGAGCACTCAACTGACCTTGAGAAATGTCAGGCTATATTTCTGATCAAACCTCGCTCGAAAATTACATTTACGCTCTCGCTCGTGAAAGTCACGGATCAATTAACAAAAGCTACAAGAAACACAGACACACTAAACATGAACAAAATCAATAGCCTAACGTTTTCTATCGCTTCCAGAGAAAGCCACATCCTCTAAGGCACGCAGGTGCTATGGGCGATACAATACCGAAAGGGAGTGATTAACACAATACACTAATGGCATGTCATGAACTCAAAACACAAATAAAAGGTGTCTAAAGCTTTGGTGTTAAACTGGAAAGGCACGGCTGGGTCAACAGTGTGTCTGCCACTTGCCCAACATCGTGGTCCAAACAACCCACCTCAGCTTTACCGACCACAATTCATACAAATAACCAAGCGACTCACGCGATAACCTTTCCCTCTTCGCTCTTACACAAAACGCACGCGGAAAGAACAATAAACAAACAAAACCATTTTTCGCGTGGCTCTGCCAAAACTCGCACAAAGCCTAGCCTGGCCTATGCTTCCCGCAAGCTCCCAGCTTAGCGCCTAGGGTTTTGCTATCCAACACGTGGGACACCCCTGCGTCCACGCATGAAACGCAACGGAAATGCCACAAACTCTTTTTGCAGTCAGCTGTCATAATCCTATTCAGGGCACCCATCTCTTAGGCCCTTAACTTCCTCTGATGCGTGTCACTAACCTTCCGATAGTTAACTGCAGAATGCATATCGGCTAACAAAAAAAAAGCATAGAGCGCTAAAGAAAACAATGTTCAATACTAGTTAAACTAAACCGTCAACAGTCGCGGACACTACAAGGACAACTAATTCCTAACTAAAATCAACAAACAAACAAAATTCTTTTCAACAAATCCCGAGTCACACGTAGCTCGTGCCTGTAATAAGTCAGAGAGTTCATTAAAGGGACCCAAATGATTATTTCGGGAAAGCAGGCACCCGCTCGCATACTTACTCATGGTAGTGGGCGATGTGAACATACGCGTATGCGTAGTCAAGAGTTCGACGGAAGTTCTTTTGGTCAGGTATCATGATAAGCATCTAGATGCGGTCACTGACCAAGTCAAGGTGAAAAACACAGAGACGTTTCGGCACCCATACGGGTTCCTTGTTGACACTCTGTGTGAACAAGGAACCCGTATGGGTCCCGAAACGTCTCTGTGTTTTTCACCTTGACTTGGTCAGTGACCGCATCTACATCCTCATAGGCGTATCTGTTAGCAATGGCAGTTTTTTTTTTTTCGAACGCACCCTGACGGCCTCGCTGGTGAAAGTGGGATATGCACCGGTGTTAAGAGGTACGTTATAACCGACCTCGGCGCCCCATATTATCCTCTCCTACTATGGGATGCATCGTATGGCAGCTATTTGTCATATGACCCTATTCTAGGCCACTGGGCCTACGTGGCGTCAGAAAGAGAGAGAGAGGTGGCCTTATGGGAAACTTCGCTCGACTTATAAGCTCGGAGCCTGACGAATAAAAAAAGAAGAAAAACTCGTGGGTAGCAATACATACGGGTTCTTCCTTTAGCTCCTTAATGCGCTCATTTATCAGAAATGCTTCCTTGTATTTTGCGCGTTGTCTTCACTTATCCGACTCAGGCGAAAATAGATTAGCTGGCGTTCCTCGGCGATTAGGTCTTGGATTATTAACCACACAGAATGTTGTATTCATAACCATACTCGTTCTGCCATCAAGAAAAATTCGGTAGCAAAGTTTTGTGCTAGTAATCTTAAGTTTATTTTTTGTTTTTTTTTATTGCACTGGGAGAGCCAGTGCCGCTTCCCTTTGGAAGGCACTGAGATCGGGCTAGTTGGTACTGATCCATATTTTCTGTAAGCGCGAAGGACACGTACACAATCGAAGGACACAGGACAAGCGAACATCAACTTCTTCCCTTCGGAAGAAGTTGATGTTCTGCTGCTGTTATGAACATCGATGGACTTTCTGAAAAAAATAAAAAACGAATCGTGTGTAGTCGATTTATTTTATGCAGTTTGGCAACTGACTTAAGCGAGACGTGTCTTAAGCGCACGGCTCCTTAGTCCGTATACGCCTGATTTCAATCACGTTCTGTAGCTTGGACCTTTACCATTCAGTATGTATAAAAAACAACGTGCTCTATACGCGAAAGCAAAATCTCAACGCTATAGAGGATTTCGTTGGAAGTTTGAAAAGAACAATGAGCAAACTAATTTGCAGTTAGCCAGAGTTAAAGTTAGCGTCATGACTTAGCGTCACGACTTAGCGTCATGAATTAGCGTCAGTTAGCCAGAGCCAGAATTAGCGTAATGACATGAAACGACCGCATGGTGAAAAGTGGGCCGATCCCGGAGGCAGTGCAAAACCACGTTAGGAGCAGAAAGAATTTTGGGCCAAGGGACGGCAGGGGGGGGGGTGTCTAATATAACCGACTGAGAATAAAAAGAAAAAGATAGATTTCACCTTCTAGTAGTCTTAAGCGAATGCATAAATGGTGGTGTGACTTTTGACCTTTTTCATACTTATGCCTAGCAGCAAGAATCACGAATGAAAGTGACAATAATGGTACTCACTTTGAGAGAAAAAGGAAGAATTTTACGCTTTGAATCCAGACAAAAATGAGTCTGTCATATGACCTCATATGCATAAAAAAAATCACAGCATATCCACGGAGTGAATGATGATGAATGGGCGAAGCTGCGGAGGTTCATCGGTAAACCGTGAATCTTCCGTGAATTCTGCCCAGTACATCATCACCGACGTGAGATCGGGCGCGTTTATACTAAAGGTTCGATGAGTTATGACGACTTGCTGCTCACTTTAATTTTACATGTACGCTGTGAATTTTCATTGTTTAGAAAACCATTGCTTTAGAAAACATGTGGCGTCTTTCTTTAAGCAGCTGGCGTCTTTTCGCTTTGCTTTAGAAACATCTGGCGTTCTTTCGTTTTGCTTTTACAAAACCTCTGGCGTCTTTCGTTGGTTTATTTCATCAATCAACGGCGTTTTGAACAAAATTTTTATTGTTTAATCACGCACAGGAGAAATCTCACCAGGCACTACCTTGGAGGTAAACAATGGCTGCTAATGGGAATGAGAGACAGAAGAAGTCGGCTTTTAGCTAACACTTACGCTTCTACTTCTCATAACGTTTCCTACTGGAACATGCCAATGGCTGCTAATGGGGAATGAGAGACAGTATAATTCGGCTTTTAGTTAACGCGCACGCTGCGAATTTTTTATTGTTCAACAACGCACAGGAAAAATCTCCCACCGGCACCACCTTGGAGGTCAAAGCGTAAGACTTGTTACGCACTACTACTACGACTACGATTACGAGGGACGAACGGGGGCCGCCTTAAGGAGCTTCGCCCCTAAAACTTCGCGGCACAATCCTCCGGCGGCGCCATCACTAATAAAGCAGGATCTCCGTGAGTAGCTCGTTACATCACTTCACGTTTTGCAGCTAACTGAATACTAGGCAGACATTACCCCCGCCTCTCCCCATCACCCCCTTCCCCCCGGACGCACACACAAACACACATACACAGCAAGATTGCATCACATAACGTCATTCGTAATCTTGAACGTCACATTGAGTAATCGCAGATTGAAGGGCATAATATATTGCGACCTTTGAAGCGAATGCTGGGATGGCTCGTTTGACAAAAGGGTCTTGCTTTCGTAAATCTGTCTGAGCCTATCTGGTTTGTTGACTGTCGCAAAAAGATAAACAAAGGAACTCCCATAAAATATAAGACTAATTAATGCCTCTGGTACCATACTCTAGCAACGGTAGCACTAATCAGAGTGCGGTGAATGATACCGAAACCACGTTTCAGACATGCAGTCATTGTCCCTTTCGTAACGTTTTGGTGTAGGGATCCTGTCGAATGGAGTTAGCAGCGTCTCTAACGGCAAGGCTTTGAGGTTGCGTGGAACTCTCGGCGAGATGGTTGTAGTATATAGACCAGAATTTCCAGCGCTCGTAGGGGGCCGCCATGTTTGGCCGACCGAGGCGCCGCGGTGCGAGCATTTGCTTGGGGGCTGCTGAAACGCGCTTGCGTACAGCACGATGCACCACGTTTGTGGCTCTCAGTAGCGGGCGATGGCAGATTCGCAAGCGCTGCAGCCGCTCATTCTTCTCTGAATGTCGGAACGTGCATCTTCTTTCATGCGACTACATTTTCGAACAGTGGAATTGTGCCAGGGAGCTTACCAAACATCGCGAGAACGTTCAGCAACATCGTCACGAAGGTTTGAATAGTTGCAACGCCGTGCAGCTAGTTGTCAATTCTTTTTTTTTAGAACTGTATCATATCAAGAGACGTTTGAAACTTACGCATTTGCGTATGCTATCGGCCAGATGAAACCTAGTAAGCTGTATCTACTTCTTTTTTTCTGAAAGGAAGCAGCGACAAATATTTTCCTGCCGCGCTAACGTCCGACTTTATGCTGCACGACGGCTGTTTTGTGCTCTCTCGCAAAATGCGACGGGATGAATTTAATTAGGCGATTATGCCAGTTTTTAACGCAGAACGCTGTAGCTGAGATTGCGCGCGGTTTCTAAGCGAGATTACTGCGAAAGCATGGCCTGGCGTAGTCTCCGAAGCCTCTTGTAGCAAAGCTAGACGCAGCGCGCATGCCGGCCCCCAACATCTGTGTTCTTAAAGAGCCGAGTCTGCAAAAACATACCGTCGCACAGGTGCATTGAATTACGATTAAAACCGACCAAGATTACGTTTGAGTCCGATATTGCTTAAGTTGGATCCTGAGCGAGCGGCGCACACACGAGCACTTCCTATCGCGACATGCCTCGGTCTGCCATGACAAGATCCCGGTCACACGGGCACTTTCGATCATGATTGAGCCGGATCAAGATTTATCGCTTCGGCCTTCCTTTGCTGTCCCAGTAAAACTTCGTAGTTATGAAACCCCAGTTCGACATGCCTCGTGGTTGTGAGGTTCAAAATACATATGTTCTATGGATATGAAGTTGTAAAAAGTGAAACAGTTTGTTACATCGAGGTTTACCTGTGCCTTTTTGAACAAATTTATAGCCAAGGTGGCCGCATTTTGGATTTCGGAAGCAAGCTTAAACACCCGCGTGTTGAAATTTCTGTGCATGCTAATAACCGATGCTTGTTCCCGCTCGGCAGCTGCAGTGGTGCGCGTAAGTCTTCAGGTGAAATTGAGAAACATTTATTAATTGGCTTCGCAGTTTGCGAAAATATCTGTTGAGGTGCATGGATACTGTCTTTCTGATTTTAAGATTCGTCGTTGTTCTAGTAATTTTTTTTTTCATCCAGCAGGTGGTCCTGTTTTAACCGATGCACTTGCAGTGCAGCCGTTTGAATAGGTAGAAAATGTGGCCTCCTGAGCAAAAGTATCAGCTCACTTATTACTTATCGAATTAAAGGGCCTTGAAAACGTCTAGAATACACACTGCACAAACACAAGCCGCTCGTGTTCCCGTGAACGTCGCAGGTCTGTTGCATCAGCCGCTTCCTTTTTCACTCGTTGTTCGGGCACCCAACGACGGCGCAGCGCCACCCGGACGAATTTTTGTTCATTGCACTGCCGTTCCGAGTATGCGGCAAGCAAGCAGCTGAGACCGCAACTTTCTAACAGCTCTGAAAGCACTGACACAAGCGAACACGCGACGCAAGCACGGCTATCAGCTCCCGCCATCAGCAGCCCCCGCCGTCGTCTGCACCACCAGGAGGCGCCTGGGGTCGAGAGTAGCGGCGCGGCTGACACTCGCGCTACGAGGCTAAGAAAAATCTGGTCTATATACATGAGGGTGGTGTGCACTGCTCAAGAGCGACCTGGGAGAAAACGACAGATTACATTAAAGAAGAGCACTGCCTCTTTTCACTGTCTTTTTACTCTCTTTTTCTCTTTTACTCTCTCTTCGCTCTCTTTTGTATTCAATGCTTCCTTTCTTTTCACTCTCTTCTGTCTTTTCACTCTCCCCTTCCTCCTTTACCCTTTCCTCGCTTTCATCTCTTTTCGCAGCCTGCTTTCTCTCTCACTCTATTATTATTTGGCTTTTTCACTCTCCTCTGGCTTTACGCTAACTCTTTCCTCTTTATCTCTATTTTCCCTCTCTTGTGCCCTTTATTTCGCAAGCGTATACTGCACTATGCACACCATCTTGTTGTGTTGTGCATGAAATGCCCGACGCGTGGTACAACAGTTGCGGTACGCGGCTGCTGACCCGGTGGTCGCTGACTGGACGCCGGCCACGGCACTCACGTTTCAAAGGAGGCGATATTCTAGAGGCCGGTGTACTGTGCTTTGCCAGTACACGTTCTCTTTTGTATATAGTTCAGTTTTTTTCCCCGTTCTGTTGAAGACTGGAATTCATTACCTGGTTGTATTCGTTCACGCCCATTGCCCAATTTTGTAGCCGACATCCATGACATGCGTCTGTAATATACCCTCGTCTATTTGCTGTTGGTGTGATCTCTTAAGTAGCATTGTTTCTTTAATCTATTTTCAATCATGTTCATCACATGTTTGTGCACCTTTGACCTTGTATAATCACACATCTGTATTAGTTTGCCTGTTTACATAATTTTCATTGATGTTTGTTAAAATTCCGCGTATCTTTGTATACCCACTCCTGCCATAGCGCACGTAGCGCTGCAGCCTGTGTAAATAAATAAATAAATAAATAAATAAATAAATAAATAAAGAACACCAGATGGTCGAAATTTGCGGAGCCCTCTACTACGGCGTGCCTATAACGATGCAGTGGTTTCGGCACGTAAAACCCCATATTGCCGCGAGTCTTATATTTCATGAGTGTAAGCTTCACCCACAAAGACTGTGAGCAACGCGCTGCGCAGGCCTCGCCGTGATGTGTAGGAAGCTTCGCGATTGTTTTGGAACAATCTGTTAAGATTGCGCGCCGCACGAGAATGTTACAGCTTTGTCGAGAGATAACGCCGCCACCAGCGATATCGCTGGAAAGTTCGATAGCGCCTGTATAAAAGCCGACGCGCTTGACTGCTTGTCAGTTGATCGACGGACGACGCCCTGTTCGCCGCTATCATTGTACACCGTGTATTGCTGTAGTTCTAGTTCTCATGTTCCCGGCCACAAGTTCGGCCAAATAAACAGTTTCATTCTGCAAACGCCGACTGCTGTCTTCGTCGACGTCACGACCACGTGACATCTGGTGGAGGTGCTGCTTCATGATCCGGACGCCACCGCGGAGCGCTGACCCAAGCCCAAGCCGCGAAGAAGACGACTCTAAGGACAAACCGGATCCTCGAACCAGCCGCCGGCAGAAGGGACTAGAACCAGAGTACGGGCTCCTTCCCGAAAACGCCAGGCAGCCGAAGACCGTCACATCGACCGCTGAGACGATGACTGACGCAGTGCCCCTTACGGCGATCGTGATGCAGCCACCCAGGGAGCCGCCGACGTTCCGTGGTTCGCCATGTGAAGACCCCGAGACTTGGCTCGAGACCTTCGAAAGGGTCTCAACATTTAATAACTGGAACTGCGAGGACAAGCTGCGCCACGTATACTTCTACCTAGAAGACTCCGCGAGGACGTGGTTCGAGAACCGAGAATCCGCCCTTCAAACATGGGATCTCTTTCGGACGACGTTCCTAAGCACGTTCACGAGCGTGGTCCGCAAGGAACGGGCCGCGGCTATGCTGGAGACCCGTGTGCAGCTACCCAACGAAAATATTGCCATCTACACGGAAGAGATGAATCGCCTTTTTTGACACGCCGACCCAAGTATGCCCGAAGAGAAGAAAGTGAGGTTCCTTATGCGGGGTGTCAAACAGGAACTCTTCGCTGGATTGATAAGGAACCCGCCGAAGACGGTCGCTGAATTTGCATCGGAGGCTTCCACGATCGAGAAAACGCTTGAGATGCGAACGCGGCAATACAACCGCAGCTTCTTGGCTACAAGCTACGCCGACGTTCAAGCCCTAGGACCCGCCGACCTGCGTGAGACGATTCGAGCAATCGTGCAAGAGGAGTTGCGAAAAATTCTACCTCCGTCGCAACCTCAAGTAGAGTCCATCGCCGACGTCGTGCGCCAGGAGATCCAGCATTCACTCGGCGCGCCTCAGCTAGCAGAGCCGCAGCCGCAAGCTATTAGCTATGCTGCTGCAGCTCGCCGTCATGCTCCTCCTCCACGCCCCCGCCAAGACGCCACACCGCCGCAGTACCGTCGCCAGACGCCGCCGCCGCCACCGACGCCCTACCGACCACCTGTCGGCCAGCGCGACACCCCGAGGAAGACCGATGTCTGGCGTGCCCCCGACAACCGCCCGCTCTGCTACCACTGCGGAGAGGCCGGCCACACGTACCGCCGCTGCCAGTACCGACAGATGGGACTACGCGGATTCGCTATCAACGCGCCGCGCCCGCAGCCAGGCGAACGGCCGCGCGACATCAACGACTACCTCACCGGAACACAGTGGCAAGAACGACGACCTTCCCGCTCGCCGTCGCCCGGCCGCTACATGTCACCGCACCGCCGGCCGTACACTGGCCCACACCGGGGCCGGTCGCCTAGCCCGTATCCGGAAAACTAAGGGCAGCAACCGATGGAGGTGCGGTTGCTGAACGACAAAATGCTGAAGATCCTCCGCCGTCGACGACGACGCCGCGACGAAGTTCCGAGCCCCCGCCGAACGCCGAACGACGTCCTGAAGACGAAACTTTGCGACCGGAAGCAGACCTGACGACGCAACGCGGAAGCAGCGGTGCAAACCGACGCAGCCGTGACCCGACGCCGCGACGTAACCGCAACGCAAGACGGCGGACTAGCGACCTCGACGTTCTGATCGACGGCCACAACGTCACCGCTCTCGTCGATACTGGAGCCGACTATTCCGTCATCAGTGGGCCATTCGCAGCACAGTTGAAGAAAGTTAGGACTGCTTGGGAAGGCCCCGAGATCCGGACCGCTGGAGGCCATCTGATAACGCCGATTGGTGTCTGCACGGCGAGAGTCACCATCAATAACCGGACTTATCCTGCGAGCTTTGTAATCCTACAAAATTGCTCTAGGGATGTGATACTTGGAATGGACTTCCTAAGTGACCACGGCGCCGTCATCGACCTGAGGTGTGAGTCGATAACGCTAACCTCAGACAAAGCGCTCCCGCCCCACGCGACGCCAGGGAACCATGCATTGAACGTGATAGAAGAGCAGGTGACCGTCCCGCCGCGCTCCAGCGTCATTATTTCCGTTGGCACCGAAAAACCTGCGAACATTGAAGGCGTCATCGAGGGCGATCAGCAACTACTCTTGAATCGTCAAATTTGCGTCGCAAGAGGTATAGCCGAACTGCGTGACGGTAAAGCAAAGGTAGTGCTGACAAATTTCAGCCACGAATATAGGCACCTCAACATTGGTACGACGGTCGCCTACATCGACGAATGTGTGGCCGCCAGCAATGCTTTCGCCCTCTTCGATGCTGCCGAACCTGCTTCAACGAATCGAGGTCCCGAACCAGATTTCAACGTCAACCGGAGCCTCCCGAAGGTCAAGCAAGACCAGCTGAAAACCCTGCTCCTGCAATACAAGGACTGCTTCTCGTCGTCATCACGAATTCGACAAAGTCCTGTGGCGAAACACCGAATTATAACGGAGGAAAGTGCGAGGCCCCTCCGTCAGAGCCCCTACAGAGTTTCGACTCGAGAGCGCGACGCGATAAAGAAACAAGTCGACGAGATGCTACGCGACAACATCATCCAGCCGTCCAAGAGTCCGTGGGCGTCACCCGTGGTGTTAGTGAAGAAGAAGGACGTGACACTGCGCTTCTGCGTTGATTATCGGCGCCTGAACAAAGTCACGAAGAAGGACGTGTACCCCCTCCCACGAATAGACGACACCCTGGATCGACTTCACAACGCGACGTACTTTTCGTCGATGGACCTCAAGACCGGCTACTGGCAAATCGAAGTCGACGAGAGAGACCGAGAAAAGACTGCCTTTATAACACCCGACGGCCTCTTTGAGTTCAAGGTCATGCCTTTCGGTCTTTGCTCGGCACCTGCGACGTTCCAGCGTGTCATGGACATCGTACTGGCCGGATTGAAGTGGCAGACGTGCCTTGTGTATTTGGACGACGTCGTCGTGTTTTCCTCGACCTTCGACGAGCATCTCCGGCGGCTTGAGGCAGTACTTCAAGCAATCAAGGCCTCTGGACTGACCCTGAAGCCAGAAAAGTGCCGATTCGCGTACGAAGAGCTCTTGTTTCTGGGTCATGTGATCAGCAAGTCTGGAGTGCGCCCAGACCCGCGGAAAACAGCTGCCATCGCCGACTTCGCGCCACCCACCGACAAGAAGGCCGTGCGCCGATTTCTCGGCTTATTCGCCTATTACAGGCGCTTCGTCAAAAACTTTTCACGTATCGCCGAACCACTGACGCTTCTCACGAAGAATAACGTGGAATTCAGGTGGGAAACGGCGCAAGTGCAAGCCTTTCAAGAACTTAAACGACGCCTCCAGACGCCACCCATACTTGCGCATTTCGACGATTGCGCCGATACGGAAATACACACCGACGCAAGCAGCGTAGGACTCGGTGCCGTCCTTGTACAAAAGACTGACGGGCTTGAAAGGGTTATCAGTTATGCTAGCCGGTCACTATCCAAGGCAGAAGCAAACTATTCCACAACAGAAAAGGAATGCCTTGCCATCCTCTGGGCTACATCAAAGTTTCGCCCCTACCTCTATGGCAGGCCCTTCAAAGTTGTCAGTGACCATCACGCCTTATGTTGGCTAGCTAACTTGAAGGACCCTTCAGGTCGTCTCGCACGATGGAGTCTGAGGCTTCAAGAATTCGACATTACCGTCGTGTACAAGTCCGGACGAAAACACTCTGACGCCGACTGCCTGTCTCGTGCCCCCGTCGACGCGCCGCCGCAAGACGACGACGATGACTGCTTCCTCGGAAGTATAAGTGCCGACGACTTCGCCGAAAGGCAACGGGCCGACGCGGAACTGGGGGGCCTTATTGAGTACCTCGAGAGCAAGACCGCCGTTGTTCCGAGGATATTCAAGCGAGGACTGCCGTCGTTTTTCTTACGGAACGGCGTTCTCCTGAAAAAGAACTTCTCGCCACTGCGAACGGACTACCTTCTTGTCGTGCCCTCATCATTGCGACCAGAAGTCCTCCAGGCCCTACACGACGACAGGACGGCTGGACACCTCGGTGTTTCTCGCATGCTCGCCAGAATACAGGAAAAATACTACTGGCCACGCCTTGCTGCCGACGTCGCCCATTACGTCAAGACTTGCCGAGATTGCCAGCGACGGAAGACACCGCCGACTAAGCCAGCGGGACTTCTGCAGCCAATCGAACCACCGCACCGGCCGTTCCAGCAAATCGGGATGGACCTACTGGGGCCGTTCCCGACGTCGACTTCCGGCAAAAAGTGGATTGTCGTAGCGACTGACTACCTCACCCGCTACGCCGAGACAAAGGCCTTGCCCAAAGGCAGTGCCTCTGAGGTAGCCAAGTTCTTCGTGGAGAACATCGTCTTGCGTCATGGCGCCCCAGAGGTCCTTATCACAGACAGAGGTACCGCCTTTACTGCGGACCTAACTCAGGCGATCTTGAAGTACAGCGAGACGAGCCACCGCCGCACCACCGCCTACCACCCGCAGACCAATGGCCTCACCGAGCGTCTAAATAAGACCATCGCCGACATGCTCACCATGTACGTCGACGTTGAGCACAAGACGTGGGACGCCATCCTTCCGTACGTGACCTTCGCTTACAACACGGCCGTCCAAGAAACGACGCAGATGACGCCGTACAAGTTGGTCTACGGAAGGAGCCCGGCGACGACGCTCGACGCCATGTTACCCAACGTCACCGACGAAGAAAATGTCGACGCCGCCGCTTACTTACAACGTGCCGAAGAAGCTCGACAGCTGGCCCGCCTGCGCATCAAGACCCAGCAGCACACCGACAGCCGTCGCTACAATCTCCGACGACGCTTCGTCGAGTACCAGCCCGGTGACCGTGTCTGGGTCTGGACGCCAATACGACGACGCGGACTGAGCGAGAAGCTTCTTCGACGATACTTCGAACCGTACAGGGTACTCCGACGTCTCGGCGCACTCGACTACGAGGTTGTCCCCGACGGCATCACGAACTCCCAGAGGCGCCGAGCTCGACCCGAGGTCGTGCATGTGGTGCGCCTTAAACCGTACTATGCTCGTTAGAGCACCTGAGGACTCTAATGTTTGCTTTCTTTATTAGTTTTCTTTAGTATTGCATGTATTCATGTTCTGTTTTTAAGCATCGGGACGATGCTTTTTCAGAGGGGGGCATTGCCGCGAGTCTTATATTTCATGAGTGTAAGCTTCACCCACAAAGACTGTGGGCAACGCGCTGCGCAGGCCTCGCCGTGATGTGTAGGAAGCTTCGCGATTGTTTTGGAACAATCTGTTAAGATTGCGCGCCGCACGAGAATGTTACAGCTTTGTCGAGAGATAACGCCGCCACCAGCGATATCGCTGGAAAGTTCGATAGCGCCTGTATAAAAGCCGACGCGCTTGACTGCTTGTCAGTTGATCGACGGACGACGCCCTGTTCGCCGCTATCATTGTACACCGTGTATTGCTGTAGTTCTAGTTCTCATTTTCCCGGCCACAAGTTCGGCCAAATAAACAGTTTCATTCTGCAAACGCCGACTGCTGTCTTCGTCGACGTCACGACCACGTGACAATATATTATTATTATTATTATTATTATTATTATTATTATTATTATTATTATTATTATTATTATTATTATTATTATATGTGTTATTAGTATCATTATATGGCAGAGCACTGTAAGCGTTGCAACTGCCGTCCAATTCTTAATCAGACCAAAATTTTGTCACAATTTGGGGATGGATTAGACAGGGAGATCCTCGAAACCTTTTACATTTCGCGCGAAGGGACACGTTCACTAGCAGCGCATGAAGAAAGAGAGATTGCCTTCACGTCGCGGTAGAGCCTTAGCATGTCATGATGGTGATACTGCTTTTTTCATGTATAAATATTCGTGTTTCTTCGAATAAACTCATTTCATAGCTCGCGCTCGTCTGTTGTAAGTGTTCCTTATGGTCCTCGTGTTTGTTTGTTTTTTTGCTTTTTTTTGCGCATCGTTGTTCTGTAGTGATAAATATGGTTACCCGTAGAGAAACGATGAAGAAGGTGGTTGTTGTGGTTGGTGCTCGTGCTGGCTCCGTTTTGGGAACTGACTGCTGTCCCGTCACTGTCCCGCCTATAAGACGCTCACCGTACCTAAACAATTAAACGTATACTATCAATTGGTGGAGGTGCTGGGTTCTTCACCCTAGAACTTCGTTCTCGGACTCTACCCCCCGCCTTGTCAATTCCTGACGACATGGCCCAGCAAGCTGCTACCCCAACATACCTGTTCAGGCATGCCAAGACAGCGGGATCCGGTGATTTTCAACGCCTCCGACGAGCAAGACGCCGAAGACTGGCTATCTTCATACGAAATAGTAAGCGCGCACAATAAGTGGGATCAAGCCGGTAAACTTGGCTACCTTCACTTCTATCTCGCGGGTGTGGCACAGCTGTGGTTTAACAATGACCAAGCTGGCATTCCTAACTGGTCGTCCTTTAAGACACGCTTCGCGGAAGTATTCGGCCGACGCGCTGTTCGCAAGCTCCGCGCCGAACAGCGCTTGCGCGGCCGCGCGCAGCGGTCTTGTGAGACCTTCACGTCCTATATCGAGGATGTTGTGGACCTCTGCCGTCGTGTCAGTCCAGACATGTCTGATACTGACAAAATCCGGCACAATATGAAAGGTATCGAGGACAACGACTTCTACATGCTCGTTGCCAAAAACCCCCAAACTGTCGCAGACGTAACTCAGTACTGTCAGAGCTACGACGAGCTGCGGAGACAGCACATTTCTACGCGACACCCGAGCTTCGACACGGCCATAACGTCTGCATTAACCGTTGGCGCTGTTTCTACCGAACAGACCGCGTTAATGCAACAGATACAGCAGTTCGTCCGCGAAGAAGTGGCGCGACAATTGTCTCTTCTGCCTTACGTTCCGGCCAGTGCGCATACGCTGACCCCAACGCTCAGACAAGCGATAGAGCAGCAAGTCTCTGACGCTCTGCCTTCGAACTACCATCATTCGCCTACCTCCGCACCTCCGACTTACGCTGAGGCCACCAGACGACCATCGCTGTCGCTACGACTCGTCACGGACTCTGCTCGACAGGCTAATGCCTTCCACGCGGCAAGCCCGCCTGTACGCCCGGACCGGCCTCCTTTTCGCCGTCCCCCACCACCGTCCTCTAATCCTTGGCGCACACCCGACAACAGGCCGATCTGCTACTCCTGCCGTCTCCCTGGCCATGTCGCCCGTTTCTGTCGTCGTCGTGATTTCCGCCAAGGTGCTGGCGAAGAAGGTTACGGCTACTATCGTACAGAGCCACCTCAGTCGAGTTCCTTCCACCCCAAGTCGGACACGTCATCGTCAAATCGTCGCGGCTTCGACAGGCATTGGTCACCCTCACCACGCCGCCGTTTCATTTCGCCTATGGTTCGTCGACCGCCACCCGTCCCAGCGGAAAACTAACCATCGCAGTTCCCGAGGCAAAAGCTGCGCCCATATCGAAAACTTCAAGGCCTCGATTTCTACCCGCCAACAAAATAACCGTGTATATTGATCGTGTAGCTGTGCAAGCGCTCGTTGATACTGGTGCTGCTGTGTCTGTGCTGAGTGGTGAACTGTGCCGCAAGTTAAAGAAGGTTACGATCCCGCATTCCGGCGTCTCTCTCCGTACGGCAACTTCGCAGCACATCCAACCTTCCGTGGCGCGCACAGCTCGGCTAGTCATACAGAACGTTTTGTATGCAGTTGAATTTGTCGTATTTTCACCATGTTCGCATGACATCATCTTGGGCTGGGACTTCCTTTCCGCTCATCATGCCGTCGTTGATTGTGCGCGTGCCGAACTAGAGTTGTCAACGATGTGTGAACTGCCGCTGTGTCAAACGTCGATGTATGACGGGCCCTCTGATCTTCTCGAGTCGACGTCCCTGCGGACACTCACATCCCTCCTCTGTCCTCTGTTCTTGTGCCACTCTCTTGCGACGACGCGTCCTCTGTCACTGCCCTGTTTACACCCTCCGAAGCCTTTGGCTCTCGCAAGAGCTTCCTTCTCCCACTCGCAGTTGTCACTATAGAAAACTCTTGCGGCGCCATCTATATCACGAACCCGTTTTCTTCCCCAGGCCCCTTATTCCGCGGTGAACTCACAGGTCACCTTGAGGAAATAGTTACCACTACCACTTCATCTCTCGAGGCATTCCTTCCATCGATTGATTCTGAACTCCCACCTGCTCAGCGTACTTGGCGCTACTTGATCGCTTCAAGACGTCATTCGACCATAACCAACGTTCTTTGGGCCGCACGTCTGCCATCGTTCACCGCCTTGACACCGGTACCCATGCACCTTTGCGCCAGCGTCCGTATCAAGTCTCTCACGCTGAACGCCGGGTCATCGACGAGCAGGTGAGCAACATGCTTCAACATGGCGTAATACGACCTTCAAACAGCCCTTGGGCCTCCCCGGTTGTGCTGGTGAAAAAAAGGGACGGCAGCATCAGATGCTGCATGGATTATAGACGTCTTAATAAAATCACACGAAAAGATGTTTACCCGCTGCCCAGAATCGACGACGCTCTCGATTGCCTGCAAGGAGCGGAGTTCTTTTCCTCTTTAGACCTTCCATCGGGCTACTGGCAGGCTCCTATGAATGAAGCCGACCGCCCAAAAAACTGCGTTTGTAACTCCTGACGGATTGTACGAGTTCAATGTGATGCCGTTTGGCCTCTGTAATGCGCCTGCCACCTTCGAACGTCTGATGGACAACATCCTAAGAGGCCTAAAATGGAACACGTGCCTGTGCTATCTGGATGACATCGTCGTTTTCTCGAAGGACTTCGACTGCCACCTCAGTCGCCTCGCAAGCGTCCTCACTTGCCTTGCGGACGCGGGACTGCAGCTGAACTTGAAGAAGTGCAATTTCGCCGCACGCCAGCTTACCATCTTAGGGCACGTTGTGAGTAAAGATGGTGTCCGTCCCGATCCTGCAAAGCTTCGCGCTGTCGCCGACTATTCCAGGCCGTCTACACTAAAAGAACTCCGTAGCTTCATAGGCCTCTGTTCGCGACAATAATCGCCCCACTCACACAGCTACTTGCCGACAACCAAGACATCTCGGCGTGGTCTTCCGCTTCCGACAAAGCATTCGCCTCTTTACGCCATCTTCTGAGATCCCACCTATCCTACGGCACTTTGACCCGGATGCTCCAACCGAAATCCACACGGACGCTATTGGAGTAGACCTCGGCGCTGTTCTTGCCCAGCATAAGTCTGGCTTCGATGAGTTTGTCGTTTCCTACGCCAGTCGCACTCTCACTAAAGCGGAAAAGAACTACTCAGTCACGAAAAAAGAATGCCTTGCCATCGTTTGGGCAATCACGAAATTTCGACCTTACGTATATGGCCGCCCATTCGACGTCGTGACTGATCACCACGCTTTGTGCTGGCTGTCGTCATTAAAGGACCCATCTGGTCGCCTAGCTCGTTGGGTGCTCCGTCTTCAAGATTATGACATCCGTGTCGTCTATCAGTCAGGCCGTAAGCAGTCGGATGCCGACGCCCTTTCTCGTTCGCCACTTCCCCATGAGTATGGTGTTGCGTTTATTTCCATCTGCGATTGGTCATCTCTTGAACACGCTGACATGTCATCTGAGCAACGCCTGGATCCACGGATAGCCTTTCTCCTAGAGTATCTGTCTCGGGCGTCTTCACGTACAACCAACCGCTCGCTTCGACGCACTGCTCGCCACTTTGAAATCCGTGACGGCCTCCTGTACCGCCGAAACTACCTGTCTGATGGCCGCAAATGGTTGCTGGTAATCCCTCGGCATCTACGTTCCGACGTCTGTGCCTCCTTTCTCGCGGATCCGCAATGCGCCCACGCTGGTGTGGTGAAGACATAAGCGCGCCTCCGGATTCGATACTACTGGCGCGGAATGTACCGCTTTGTTCGGAAGTACGTCCGTTCATGCTTCAAGTGCCAACGCCGGAAGAGCTGTCTGCATACGACCACAGGGCGACTCCAGCCACTGCCTTGTCCCTCTCGGCCGTTCGACCGCATCGGGATCGATTTGTACGGTCCTCTGCCATACACACCAGATGGCAACCGCTGGGTGATCGTCGCTGTGGACCACCTCACGCGCTACGCTGAAACTTCCGCGCTTCCAGAGGCCACATCGCGTGAAGTAGGCTTGTTCATCCTTCGAAAGCTCGTTCTTCGGCATGGTCTGCCTCGTGAGCTACTCAGTGACCGCGGACGTTCCTTCTTATCCGAAGCAGTAGAAGCCCTCCTCCGCGAATGCAACGTTGTCCATCGAACTACTACCGCATATCACCCGCAAACCAACGGGATGACCGAGCGCTTCAATCGCACACTCGGCGACATGGTCTCCATGTATGTTTCCGATGACCACACGAATTGGGACCGCATACTGCCGTTTGGGTATGGGCCGGGCACGTAGCACGTCGTCAGGATAACCGGTGGTCATTAAGGGTAACTGACTGGATTCCAAGAGATGGCAAACGCGTGAGGGGGCGACAGAAAATTAGGTGGGCAGATGAGATAAAGAAGTTTGTAGGTATGACGTGGCAGCATAAAGCACAGGACCGGGTTGATTGGCGGAACATGGGAGAGGCCTTTGCCCTGCAGTGGGCGCAGACAGGCTGACGATGATGATGATGACTGCCGTTTGTCACGTATGCTTACAACAGCGCCATTCAGTCTACCACGGGATTTTGTCCGTTCTTCCTGATTTATGGTCGGGAACCTTCGTCGTTTTTGGATGCTATTCTTCTGTATCGGGCGGACCCTTCAGAATCTAGGACTCTAGCCGAAGCCGCCACTTATGTCGAAGAATGTCGGCAGCTCGCACGCTCGCTTACCACGCACGACCAGGCCCGCCAGAAACACTCTCATGACCGAAACTTATCTCCTTCGTCATATTCACCTGGAACAATCGTGTGGCTTCGCGTGCCCTCATCTGCCCCCGGCCTTTCCGCAAAGCTCTTCCCTAAGTATGACGGGCCTTACCGGGTCCTGCGCCAGACTACACCGGTCAACTACGTTATTGAGCCTCTTCAGCCACCTACGGATCAACGGCGCCGCGGGCGCGAGACTGTTCACGTCGACCGACTGAAACCTCACTACGACCAACCAGTATTATCTGTGCCATAGGTCGCCAGGATGGCTCCTTTTCTACCGGGGAGGGATTGTAGTGATAAATACGGTTACCCGTAGAGAAACGATGAAGAAGACGGTTGTTGTGGTTGGTGCTCGTGCTGGCTCCGTTTTGGGAACTGACTGCTGTCCCGTCGCTGTCCCGTTTATAAGACGCTCACCGTACCTAAACAATTAAACGTATACTATCAGTTTGAAATGCTTGTAGCTCCGTTGTCAACGACCTTAGAGTGACCTAGACAAAAGCCGGTGCCGCAATTCGAGCACTCAAACGAGGCCATTTGGGTTTCCGGACGAGAACACGAGACATCCGGGCAACCAGTCAAAAGAGCTTGGCGGTACGCGTTTTGCCGCCTCTTTGAGAGATGGCGTCACGCTGCGTGCGGTGCCAGAGTTACTAGTGTATATGTCTCCTCTATGTGGCGCACCAACGTCTGGCCTGCGAACGCTCAGGCAAAGCCTAAGAGTTATCACATACAGTGACAGGAAACAATGGCGTCCATATGGACCAGCGCACAGTATGGCGTCGTGTGGTGTGATTGGGTCGCGTGTGCCAGGGGCGGCGCCAGGATCTTTTTACGGGGTACCGGGGGGTACCCACGACAAGTGAGTTCCTTGGGGGGGGGGGGCAGGGCAGCTGGAGCTGGGAACTTAGGTGTTGTCTTTTGAATACTTGGGGGAGGGGGGGGCGGTTGAAAGGTAGGCGGAAATCGGTGGGCAGCTGCCCCCTCCCCCGCTTCGCGCCCCCTTCGCGCATACACTAGGCAAAGCCTAAGAGTTATCACATACAGTGACAGGAAACAATGGCGTCCATATGGACCAGCGCACAGTATGGCGTCGTGTGGTGTGATTGGGTCGCGTGTGCCAGGGGCGGCGCCAGGATCTTTTTACGGGGTACCGGGGGGTACCCACGACAAGTGAGTTCCTTGGGGGGGGGGGGGCAGGGCAGCTGGAAATGGGAACTTAGGTGTTGTCTTTTGAATACTTGGGGGAGGGGGGGGGGCGGTTGAAAGGTAGGCGGAAATCGGTGGGCAGCTGCCCCCTCCCCCGCTTCGCGCCCCCCGCCGGCGCCGCCTCTGGGAGTACTCTTGCGAACATTTACTATATCCATCCTAACACTGTGGCAATAGTGTCATCTCCAACCAATCTGCTTTGTCGGTAGTCGTTTCATGCTTACATCTACTCTCGATTACGGGAGTGCCATCGATTTATTTAGGTGCCATAGAAGGAAGGGTTTATTGGTCAGCCGCCAGCTGGTAATCGCGATGCGATACTCCTCTTCCTCCTCCTTGACTGCATTTGGCTAAAGGAATTATTTACATTTGCCGCCTTGGCAAGGTAGCTTGTGTAGCCGCGTAACCGCAGTCAGAAGATGGGGGAATGGAATACGCCGCATCTCAATCAGTACACAGCTCGCGAAGGTTGTGGGCTCGGTCTGGACCTGAGGCAGGCTATTTATTTCACGCACTTTCATGTTTCGCTTATGTTGTAATTACTAAGCTTCAATAAAACGATTACAGGAAACACCTCGTGCGCTCTACGTGGCTTCATTACTTGCTGGCTTCAAATCGTTGCGCTCTGCAACAACAACGAGTGGATTATATGTAGGGCTCCCTGTTTTCGGTTTTATCCGACAAAATCCGATAGACATTCGCCGGTAGAGTGTTTAACAATTCGTATTTATCCGGTAAACTCTGATTTCAAGGGCCAGTATGACCTGGTTCCGTTCTTTATCCACAGGGCAAGTTCTAAGCGCTCATTGATGCATCTTCTGGTTTGACCGATTTAAAGTTTAGTACGCGTAGCTGTATTAGGCGACCTTATTATGCTCCGACTCAGCTTCCTACATGCAGAAGCTTCACCAGGACTTGCAACCCTCCAACCCCGAATTCAAGGCGCTTCACTTCAAAGATCCGTTCTGCCTACTCAACAAAGCTCTGGAGGATGGAATCAGGACTAGCTCGTTTAACGTAGTTTATGATTCTGTAGTGCCCTTTCCTGCCCTGTTGATGTCGTCGCGGGAGCTGCACCGTAAGTTTGGCCTTGTGTGCTTGGCCATGGGCATGTCCATCAAGTCGCTGAAAACGGTATGTCCGTCGAGGTGGCTGTCTTTTTATGAAGCTCTAGAAGATATTCTGGACTACTGGCACGCCATTTTGTCTTTCTTCAGAAGCGACGAAGCCAAGAGAACGAAGTGTGAGAAGCTCAAGAGTCTTATTTTATCGACTGAAGCTGTGCACGATTTGCACGTTAAGATGAGGTTTCTGAATACCAATTCGTGTGCCGTGCTCTCAATCATTAAGGAACTTGAGGCAGAGAGTACCCTGGCACACCAAGTTTATCCCATACTGGGGGTTCGTTTGCACGCACTCATCAGTCAATGGCGTGATCCAACCGAGGTCTTCGCATCCGATGGCACAAGTCTGTTGCACCTTTTTGACGAGAATGACCGCTTAACGACTGTCGCAGATATTCACGGATACTACGCTGCTGTCGCCGAAAAGTGGAGACAGACATCTGAGAGAAACCTGTGCAATCAACTACAGTACACCGAAGAATCGTTTTGATACTGTGTTCAAATTGTCAATCCAAATGTGAAGCATGAGCTGCCCTGCGAGTTCCAAACCTATGCGCCTATTTCTCAATTGGTGTCTCTTGAAACAGACGACATGAGCCAGCTCCTGAGTGATTTTGCGAACTATCAGTCCAATGAAATATGTAACGTTCTTGAACCCCTGTCGTTTTCGAGACTTCACAATGTCCAGTAGCCAGTGCTTTCTCGCTGCGCACTGCGTCTTCTGGCGCTTCTTGTTTCTAGCGCTAACCTTGAAAGGGCATTTGCAAAGCTGAGAGTCGTCAATCTAAAGGAGCGCGCTTCGATCACTGACAGCAACCTAACAAAGTATGCTTGCGTGCTTTACAATAAGCTTTAACTGAAGGTTGTTATACGCACAAATACGGGTGTTTTTGTGCATATATGTTTTTGTGCATCCAAACCTTCTGGAAAAAATAAAATTTGCTTCTTGCGTTTGGCGTTTTAGTATGCAGATATGAATTGATCTCAAATTTTGGGGTTTAGAGAATAATGCAAAACTCCGAATTTCGAGAATTGGCGATTAACGAGAAATGAACTCCGGTAAACGCCGAATTTTGGGCAAAAATATAAACTTTGATAAAAACCCACCGATTTTCAAGAAATAAAGCCTAACTACCGAAAACCCGGAGCCCTAATTATATGAATATGAATCAGAGATAGAATTGTGAAAACCCTTATTCTTCCATGTCCTGGTTTTATTGTTTGATCTCTGTTTGACTGTTTTTAAACCCCATCTTCTGTTGCTCTTCGTGTTGCTGTGAGAAATTTGTGTAATGCTCAAATTCCTTCAACAGCTAAGGAGGAGCTGGCGCCTTATTCGTGCTCCAGCATCTGCTCGCATCATATCAACAACAACAACAACAACAAATAACTGGCACTCGATCTCGAAGGAGGAAGGACACTATGGCATGTGAACTATTGGAGGTCTACTTTATCAATGCGAAACGAGATGTTTGTATCGGTGATACGCCTGTTACCCTGCGTAGATTTGAAGCGCAATTTTATTGAAACTGTGTATTTATATGCATGTGATTGTACATCATTGTTCTGCGCAAATGTAACTGCGCACCTGTCTACGATGTATATAAAAAGGAGCCTTTCTTCAAGTAAATCCAGTTGCAAGTGACGCTCTTTCCTGTCCTCCTGTTTTTACAGCGAAAGCTGTTATGAGATCATTTCATCGGCCGTTTTTGGCGCCGTAGTAGTCCACCGCCGGTTCCGTAACCACTGTCGCTCGAAATAAAAAAAAAAACACAGAATAAGAAAAAATTCCAGGACGGAACGAGGTTCGAACCTGGGCCCTCTGCGTGGGAGCCGAGTATTCAACCTCTAAGCCATGCCGGTGCTTGAAACTGCTATGCAAAAAGGTCCTATACAGGCTCATGTCGGGAAGGAACCACATTAACATATGTAATGTAGCGTGCTAGAAGAGTAAAATAAGCACCAAGCGTCGCACAACGCGAATTCTGGAACCAGGCGTCACACAATGCGAATTGCGCAACGAGAAGGTTGTTGAATGCTTCCAACCCATTACAAAGGGATCTGCCATAATTCTTCGTCGTCATCAGGCACAGCATCAACAAAGTGCGCATAATGCCTTACATGCGTTTAGCAGGTACCACGGCTCTCCGTAAAATGACGAAAATTGGCACAGTGCCTGCTGCCCTACTTCTCAAGAATTACAATTATTCAGAGCGTAGTGGGTTCCTCGCAAGTGCACTTGTATTGGTTGCCCAGGAAGCCCATAAGCGCATGATCCATTTCCTCGGGGTCTCAGTAAAGTTCTTCGCCCCCCCCCCCGTCTCTTTCCCACGTCAACGTATTTTATACAGCATGACGGGAGAGGGAAATAGCGACCGGGCGTAACCCAATGCAGATTACATAACTGGTGGACCGTTTAAAGCTTCCAACCCATTACAAATGGCTGAGCCATAATTCTTCATCGTCATCAGTCGTCGCTTCAACAAAGTGCACATAATGCCTTACAGACGTGTAGCTGGTGCCTAGCTTCTCCGCAGAATGACGAATATTGGCTTAGTAGGTGCTTCCCGACTTCACAAAAATTGTGATTTATGGCGTAGTGGGTACCTTGCTAGTGTACTTGCATTAGTAGCCCCAAGAGAGCTTAGAACGGGCTCTAGAAACGCCGCTCTTCCAGCTTTCGCTGTGACTGTGCTGCGGTTTCAGCGCCGGCCTGGCGTTTCTTTTTTTCTTCACCTTTGGTTGCATCCTTACCTTTTGATCAGCATGAGCCAATTAGCCCAACAACATGTTTTGCTATCCTCTTTCTTTCGTTCAGCAGCACCAATTGTTTCCGCAGTTAAAGAAATCATGAGTCATCACAAATATTAGTAACTGTTCAGATGTATGTACATTCTTTTGCATAGTTCGTGGCAGAGCATCCAAACCTCTATGCTAGCATAACTAGGCGCACTCGAAGCAAATCACTTAGTGACGAGCGAACGGTAATTTCATCGGGATTTCTCGAGCTTGCAATTTCCTTTCCTTTTCGCGCTCTCCGAATAATCAGGCGTTAATTGCTAGCGGGTGTTTGCGCTTCGTTGTACTTCAATAGTTACGATGTTTTCTTAGCATGATGGTGCAAAATGGTATCTTTATTCGTCGGTTATGTTTTTTTGTGTGTTTTTTTGACGTGTTAATGAGGCAAATCCTCTTTCTTCTGCTTTATATAACAATGAACGGGTATTTGTTGGATGCGGTTTCTTTCGAGGCGAAGGCCTCAAATGTGTGTTTGAAGGTCTTGTGATATTTAAAAAATATGGTAAAAAATAGAAAAGTAGGTGAGCGCGCGATCGGCGCGTTCACTTCGTCCACTTCGTCTTTGTGGCGTTGCGTGAGGGAAAAAAAAGGTCGCATGCATTATGCATTTGCCTAAGACGGCTCGAATGTCAAAGCCACCTTTGTATGGCTAGTACAACCGGCACAGGGACGACGCTTGCAGCATCATGGCCAGTGCAACAATAACAACAATGTTTGATGATACCAAAGCTTATAAAAACACGAGCGAGCGCACTGAACTTACTGCGCATCCCTGATGCGCATCCGTGCTGATTCCATTAGTACGCGTGTGCGATACAATCTTCTTTTACGGCGAAGCTGTATACCTCTCGTTGGCCTGAAAATTTCGTGGTGTCATCACAAAACGCCTACAGCGCATATGTGCCACATAAATTGGGCAAATCCCACTACTCACCACAGACGCTCGCGCACTGCTGTGCTAGCAGATGCGCGCGCTCCATTGCGTTTTCATCTCGGACGCTAAGGAAGGGCGTTCGGAGAGGTGGACAGACGAGCTGATGAGCGCAGCGTAGCAAAGGAAAGAGCGAAATGTGCAAACAAGCGTAACTGCGCTATCGTTCGCTGTAAACTCGTGCACAACTGCAACACCACAACTCAATATCGACCTCTTGGCGGTTTAGGGGCCCTTTAACAATTCATGGCAAACAGCGTATTTCTCCTTGCAATCAAGCATGCAGCACAAAGCTCAGTATTCTTTTCCATAAATGAAACCTCAAAACAATGAACTAAACCGCATGATGGATGATAAGACGCCTGTGAACAAGGGGAACACCCTCCCGCGCGTTCCAGGTGAAGTTAGGCTGCAGCTGCTTTGCACTTCACACGAGGGCTGCGAATGACGTCAAACGGCACTTCGTTCTCCTGGCGTGGGTTTCCCGCTTTCATTATATAAAAAGGAGACTCGTCTGGCAACTCATTCAGTTCAATCAATGACCGCCATGGGTAGACCACGGAAATTAAAGACACCGGAAGAATAGCGGGAATACAATGCTCGACGAAAGGAACAAATAGGCTTGCTGAAGACGGTCGCGGAATCAGTCACGGTCTACCACAGCGACCACTAATCAATTATCACTACCATTAGTGTAAAATAATACCCCCCCCCATCAGCATCTGTGGTGTTTTTTTCTTCTCAGTCGTTCGTACGAAGCCCCCCCCCCCCGTCCACTGAAAGCTTTCTGCAACCAACGTGGTTTTGCACAGCCTCCGGGATCTGCCCACCTTTGACTAAGCGACGATGTCGTGTGATGACGTGCCTGTGAAGTCACGTCATGTCACGTCTTTGTGATGTCATGATGACGTCACACACTTTGGCTACCTGTCATACCGTGCATCGCATGATACCTTATGCACCATTCTTGTTGACGCCGACAGTAACTTTTTGCGTTTGATGAATCTAAGGCCATAATAAAGAAAAATGTTGCAGTGGCTTAGCTCGGCTATGCCAGGATAACGTAGCCTTAGCAAAGGTTCAGCTGATTATTCTTAGCTTTCCTGATTATGTAGGATTAGCTTGATTATCATGCCCACTGCTACTCCAATGACACACACACGGTATACGTATTATGTGGCACAGGTATATTTATTTTGCCAGGCAACTACTTCGGGATCTGATGAGTTAAGCTTCTCCGCTCTTCTGCGCCGTTGAGAAGCATTTGCGCTATTTTTCTCTACGGCTATATCACACTGGCAAGCGCTAGGGTGCGTTTATGCCCGCGCACTCCGCTCGGGGTGAGGACAGGCGCGTCGTCTGCTACGACGGCCGCCATTGCGAATCCCGCTGCAGCTCGGCAGCATGCGAAACGCGCTACACAAAGCGCTTGCGGTGCGCGGATACGTCCGTAAATAAGTTCACGCTAGTGAGCTTTCTCTTTTTCTTTTTTTTGAAGCTTGGGCAGCTTTTATCGCTGTTGTTGCCTAATGTTTTTTAAAGAACCATGTAATTCATGTAAGCTGACCGCCTGTGCATGTGTTATGCGCTAGAGGTAGACGTAGACTCTTATGTTGAAAACGAATCCTCTTCCTTATGCCGGAAACGACAAACTCTAAAGCGTTGCTTAATTTTCTCGTAAACGCTGTATTCCAAATACACAAATAATCGCTTAAAGTATTTGTATACATGTTAGCAGCAGCAGTATATGTATCTGAACACACACAATTTAGTGTTGCGAAGCTACCTAAGTGCCATTTAGGTGGCTCATTTTGCTAAGTTTGCAAACAATTTACTCGTTTATTATAAATGGCATCATACATATCGTACACAGAATAAAGGGCCGATGGGCATTACGGTGCGAATATCCTGCTAAAATGAAACGAAAGCTTCTTTATCATTATTATTGCTGACATCTCTTGCTCACAATCTGTAGCCGCTACTGTATCGGCACTCGAGTTGCACCTTGAGTCCTTATCAAAACGATGAATACGTTGTTAAGTAGTATGCCGTAAAACATTGTATGCGCGCAGTATCAGTGAGTTTTTCCTTCTTTTTGTATCTGCAGTTTCTTTTTCTGTATCTGCAGGTTTTCTCGCATGCCTAATTGCATGCACATTATTATTGAGTGTTTCCTTTACACTTTGTGCGGCAGATGCACGGCGTCGTTTATTTGTCTCTTTTATTAATAATAATATCTGAGGTTTTACTTGCCAGAACCATGATATAATTATGAGGCACGCAGTAGTGGAGGGCTCCATCAATTTTGACTGTCTGGCGTTCTTTAGCCTGCACTGACATCGCACAGTACACGGGCCTGTAGCATTACACCTCCACCTAAATGCGACCGCCGCGGCCGGGATCGAACCCGTGACTTTCGGGTCAGCAGCCGAGCTCCGTCACCACTATACCACCGTGGCGGGCGTATTTTTTAAGGCGAAAGCCTTAAATGCCTCATCAAACGAGAAATTTGACCGTCGGCGTCCCGCGTCTACGGCGTCAGCGTACCACGACATTGGGGACGAGGGATGCAAAAAATCGTCGTCACGTGATGACGTCACCATATCACGTCATCATGGCTTCACAAATTTTGGCGTGACGTCAAATGATGCCGTTATCACATGACATCGTAGCTTGGTCAAAAGTGGGCAGATCACGGAGGCAGTGCAAAACCAGGTGAGGTGCCTCCGATCTTGGAGGCAATGCAAAACCGCGCTTTGTGCGGAAAAAACTGAGAAGAAGATGGCTTTCGCTTTCGAGCCGTCTGAAGCGAACGCATAAGGGAGCCCGTGAGTTTTTATTTCATTAAATGGTTTTCCATGACGTACTCATTGTACAACTTCACTTTGTTTCTTGTATTTTTTTACTCACATAGCGTGTCTACTGTACACAATGCTTCCCCGTCTTCTTGTTGTTTTCATGCGTCTTCTTTGTATAGACGCTTCGCGAGAACTGTTTGTATGCGCATTCCTGTATGAGCCTTCATGGCTTATATTATTAATAAAAATATTACGCTTGCTCAAGGCAATAAAATACTGTGCGTGCGTGTGTGTGTGTGTGTGTGTGTGTGTGTGTGTGTGTGTGTGTGTGTGTGTGTGTGTGTGTGAGCGCGCGCGCGCGTTAATATCCAGTGTCATTTATTTGTGCGCATTAATGCTGCGCTGACAGAAGCAATTGCACAAATAAAACGCAAATTATACGATAAAACACAACTGCCACTAGTCGATTCACAGTGATCGTAAATGATTAAAAAAACAGGAACTGCGTAATTATTTAAGACAGGACGAAACTGTAACCTTGAAACACAGAAACAGGGAAGGACAAAAAACATTTATTGCACACATGCATACATGGGCATCAGACCAGCACAGAAGGCGTACTTGAAACACGGAAAGGAATATAGAAAACAAGAACCAGCCGTGGTTTTATTTATGGTGCTTGACTGGTGACCCGAAGGTTGCGGGATGGAATCCCGGCCGCAGCGGCCCCATTTCGATGGAGGTGAAATGACAGAGGCCCGCGTACTTAGATTTAGGTGTACGTTAAAGAACACAGATGGTCAAAATTTAGGGAGCCTTCCACAATATACGGCGCCTCTCATAATCATATCGGGGTTCTTGGGACGTAAATTCTCGCAAATAATTATTATTAGGAAAAAAGAAGGATCTGATCTGCAGACAAACGCGCATATTATATTCCATGATACATTTCAAATCACAAAAATAGCGAAAGAAAAATCAAACGCTGATACAGGACCAAGTGCAGTTAAAAATGTTTGCGAAGAAAAATGCAGGATTCATGCACACGTGAACCAAAGCATTTTAAGCAAGTAGCTGATATCAGTGTGTCAATTTATTACGCAAGATCAACACCGGCAGAAGTTATCCTTGCATGTGCATTCGAAATACCGGCCGGAAACTTACGCTGCAAGTGCATAATATGTTCTTCGGATGCCGCTTGTCACGTTTGATTTTTACTGTCCAAAGAAACCTCGTATCTTCTAAAACGATACAGCTCCCAGCGTTTCTTGAATGATTGGTGCGGAACGCAACACCCGGCCATGGTGACAGTAGCTAGCGCATAAATCTGGAGGGAAACGAGCATCGACCTAAAAACAGCACGCGCGCCACGCACAAGTGACCGGGTGGGGGATTGAAAATGGCAGCCACGCTGCCGCCAAGGCCTTGGAGGCGGCACCGGCCCTTTCAAAAGCTGACACCACTCTAAGCTGGGGCAAACGCCAGTCTGAGGCGCTATCAAGCGGCTCCAGCGCAATGTCAGACGGCGACTGCACGGCGAAGGCGAATAGCTGCGCGCGCGCCAGCGCCAATACGTCTGCCACGGCTACGACGTCACTTCTCTGGAAAGCGCAGACCGGCGGCGGCGAGTCGCGCGCTGCGGCGGCGGAATGCGCGGGATGTGCCGGATCCGGTGCGTGACATCACTGATCCTCGCGCATGCGCAGCACGGCTCTTGAGGAGGCACGCGAGACTGGCTCGGCTAGGCCAGTGTAGCTAACGCTACAAAAGCACGTAAGTCCGTGAGCGTCGCGTCCACTTCGTCCACGTCGTCTTTTTGCCGTTCGCGTGAGCAGCAGCGTAGTAGGGCCGTGAAGAACGGTGAGACGCGTCCTCCACACCAGCCCCGCGGTAATGGCCCTGCCAGGCATGGCGGGGGGACGCGCGTGTCGCGTTCGCTTCTAGTCGGGGCCGGGCCCAGTTTGGCTGCTTCTGCTTGCTAGGTTGTGTGTTCTTGCTATGCTCTAACATTTCAGAAACTCCATTATCCTGACAGTTGATTGGCCCTTATCTTAAGTAAAATTATGCTCCGATGTCATATGTATGATACACAAACGCTTACATTCAACCAGAACCATCGATTCCGTACCAGTTTTACTTTTAAAGACATTTTCTGAATAACCGAAAAACCGGAAGTATGTACTCCACCGGAAGTGCTTGGAAGAGGACTAAGAGTGTCACTCGGTACTAAAAAAAAGTCACGAAAGCAAACCTCTGATTTTGTTAATGCCGCGTTTTTCTGACTTCCCCACTTTTTTTTTACCGCTTCCTCATTCTAAATATACCATACATGAAAGGCAAACAGTGCATATCGCATCTTTTACAGCGCCGAGTTGAGATTTCCATATTGTTATCTCCTTTTTGCATTTCCATGTTATTATATTTTCTAAACTACGGCAACCGTTTTCGCCGACTCAATCCTGCGATCCCAAAAATAAATGAAAAATAAATTTAAAAGTAAAAGTGAAAAACATAAAAAAGCTTTCCGAAAGTGCATTATATCGTACAGGCTTCCTTGTGCATCTTTAGATGTCAAGATCGCAGAAGGCATGGCAGAACGACAGCCAGTAGGTTATGACAAGAGCGCACCCTAAGGGCAAGACCTCGGAGACGATACGCTGTCCCCCCAAGAACTTTCCTTCCGTGATGAAATCGGCCGCTCACTTTCCAAGTCACGTATAACTTCAGGCAGTTTCCTCTAGCGTGAAGAGATGAAGCAAATTTTCCACGCGATGCACGTCTGGCACGTTCATTTTATATTTGATGCGTCACTTTTCTCATTCATAATGCACGTGTAAAAGCTTAGGCTTTTTGAAGTAAAAATAAGAACCCATCCCGCCCAACTTTCCGTTTTGTTGAAGCCTACGCACTGCATGGCGCGCGACACTTCCCAGCTCCTTTCTTAGGTTGTTCTTTTCCGCTTTAGTTCGCTCGCTTCCTGTTGTGCTGGAATGGCGGACACATGGCCCTGTCAGAAAATGTGTGGCCGTAGAAGCGAAACGAAGCACGCCCGTTTCTTTTTGGCAGATAGAATAATGAGGCACACCCGAAAGTCAAGGGCCTGCTGGGCTCCCTTCCTCGCCAGACGGTGGCGCGGGTGGTGGGGCCTGCTATAACCGCTTGCGAGACGGCGTCCTCATTTAGAGATGCCACGTAAGGCTCGTTCACACCTGCGACTAGAACTGGTCGCGCAAACAAGTTAGTCGCAAATGGTGGCACATGGCCGCTTTGGTCACAAAGCGACTGCTTTGGTTCCGTCGCTCGCTGCTCGATTTTTCAGACGTACGACTGCAGTCGCAAAGCTCTGAACCAATCACATATGCAAGAACAGGACGTCAACTTATTTTACGGAGCAGTGGCCATGCGAGTTATATGCGAGCAGACGTGAATTCCGTGCGGCGACGAGTATTCGCAACTTTCAGCAGCTATAGAGGGCGCCACAAGAAATCCAATATGGCTGTCAATGCGGTGATCACCTGCACACACGGAGTGATCGCCGCATGTGTTGTCGCTGGTTGCTGCCGCTTGCCGGCTAGGATAATTTTCCACCGCATTGAACTTCCCATGCATGAAGTAGCTCACGCTTGAGCGCATAAACTGCGAGACACACGGCACGATTTTGCATCCAATTTGACGTCCTACGCGCTGGTGTAGCAGCTGGAATGGTGATGTTTCGCCGTACGGGGTCGCCGGATCGGGCGTCCGGCGTGCGTCAAACTCGGCAGATTTTTCTCATCTGCCCGGTCCGGCGATCGCACGGCCGTATAGCCATAGTGGCAGCAGCACGGAAGACAGGCAACGTCGGGCCGCTGGTCGGTTCCTTACCGCTCCCATCATCATGTCCGAGCATGCCGAGGTATTTGCCGATATCGCCGCTATCGGTGGCATGAAAAAGATGTGCTATAATTATTTTATTTAGTGTAGAGTGTGAAACGCTCTCTGCTTGTTTAAAACATGTAGATTCTACAAGACACAGCAGTTCGGCCAAAGGTTCGCGTGCTCCTCAGTCTTACGATACCTACGACGAATTCATTTTTTTTTGTGCTCCGCATCTATGGCAGTGCTATCTTTGGGAATCGAACTTTGGAATTTCCGCTGAGCTGCATGCTTGTTGCAGTTGTCATTGAACTGCGAAGATGTTTTAATAAAAATTGGTTTTTCGTGGTTCGACAGCAAAATATTCTCACTTTGTAGTGAGTGCGAAGAAGACGGCATCACTCTGGTAGAGGCGAAACTTTTATTGGGCGAACCTGTGCCCAGAAAACTAAGTAGCTCAAAATACAAACAATGCACTCTGTACACTGATACCGGCGAGAACAGTCGTCGACTGTCGAGTAATCTGATCGTCGGTGGAACGCGTCGTCTTTTATACATCAGCGATCGATCCTCCCGGCGTTATCGCTGGTGCTCGCGTAAGCTCCCGAATAAACTTGACTAGTCGTGTCCGGCGCGTTATTTGAACAGAAGAATTTGAAACAATCGCGAAGTTTCCGAAACATTGCGGCGTGACCTCTTCCCAGCTGTGCTAACAGTTTTTGTGAGTGAAACCAGATCACGTGATGATGGATGAATAAACTTGATTTCGGTCCCACGGAACGCGCCCTAGCACGTTGCGGGCCGCTCCCACGTCGGAACAGAAAGTCCATGTCTCTCTAAAAATAAACAATGGCGCTATCAAAGGAAATACAAATTGCATTGATTCATCACTACTATACCATGTTGCTTGTTTGATTATCGAATTTCCATCCTTGAACTACGAACGCTTGATTAGATAAGCTGCTCAAAGTAAATGGCTGTCGTTTCGCACTCTGCACCGGGCAAGGCATCTCTACAATGCAGTGAAACTCCTGCAACGGATCGAATACGCGGGGTTGTTTATAGCAATGTCCCTATTGATCGGGTATAAGTTTGTTTGGGTGTGTCTAAACAATCGTGTCAGCTGCAGCCGGCTTCGATTGACTCGATCGGTAGCACACGAAACTGAATTTCGGACGAGAATGGGGCGGTGCATAGTCTGAGTGTTTCGATCGGCTTCTGCGAAGTGTGCGCGAGTAGCGATATAATTTGTCACAGGATGATCTCTTCGAGAGGAGCAGTCGCCAATTGGTACAGCTCCGGCAACGCTTAATCTATTTGCATTTTTCTCTAATCCAAACAGAAAGGAGACCTTGGTTAGATAGGTGAAGTCGAGGGTCTACGAAATCTCGTCTGGTCGGTATGAAACATTCGTGAAAAACTTTTGAAAAATGCCGACCGAGGTGAAATTATATTTACTTCGACGTTTCGGCTCCCGTACGGGAGCCTTTCACAATGAAGCTGAACGAGCAATCCAAAATAATTAGGTGTTGGGCTAGTTGATGGTGCATAACTGGCTGGTACATAATAATGCAAGGTGTAAAACTACAACAACGAATACGAAGGCAAGCGCTTGTCTTCGTCTTCTTTCACGTGTTTGTCTTTTTATTCCTTTCGTTCGCTTGCATGCCTTAGTCAATGAGCAATCATTGCAACAGCGCTTGCGTGTGGGAGGCGAAACCTCGAAGTAAATTTATTTTCACCTTGGCAGGCATTTTTCAAATGTTTTCACCAGAGAACAGATAGCACGTGCATATGTGCAGTCTTCGCAGTTGGGCAGCAAAGGGTTGGATGTGGAAACAAAAAAAGAGTGAAGGAATTTCATTGAAACACGAGAAGGTTGCGGTACAAACACGTAGCGTGCTGTTCGGACTCCGCAAGTGAACAAAAAAAAATTTCCCGTTGATCTAGCTCAGAAATTAAAGTGACGGGCCCCCTCTCGTCATTCATGCACACTAGGTTTAGAAGGCTGCGCTTCCAAGTACCATCACGGATGCTAACTACCCAATGAGTGCTTTCTACACAACTTCAGCATTACTATCAGCCTTATGTCGGTTCACATTTATACTCCCGTCGACTCACACATTCTTCAAAGCACTATAGCGTTCATACGCCAGCTCAGTAATTATTAATCCGAGGCGTGAGTTACGTAGAACGGGGGGGGGGGGCAGGCTGAACCCCCCTCCCCCCACGAACTCTTTCACAGGAAGTTCTTGATAAAAAATATCTCGTACGAGTTACCACTTTCAATAAAAATGTCCTTACTGGATTGCAACCACAGATAACTTGTAGTTGAAGGTTCGAGATCAAAAGGCGCCAAGCAGAGCACCAATTATGCGAGATGTTGGTGTTAAAAACCATTGACACCATGGTCAAAAAAGCCAATTACACGCTAACGGACTCGTGAATCGACTCACTCAGACTCAGAGCCGTGAGTCTGAGTGAGCCCGAGCGAGTAATATTTTGATGAGTTTGAGTCCGAGTGAGTGCGGCTGAGAAAATTTTCAGTGAGTCTGAGTCCGAGTGACTTCAGTTTAGGAAAATTTTCGTGCTCTAAGGGCAAACTGTATTTCATGAGTGAGTCTGAGGGAGCTCCACATTTTTTGCCGAGTTATGCCAATGACTTTATACACCTTCTCGAGTGTGCGGCGTCCGTCCGCATGCGTTCTCGAGCAGAAAACTCACGTGACCTCCTAAGAGCGAGAGTTCATTTCGCATAACGGCGTCATCGTGTGGCGTGCTCAATTGACATCGTCCATCGCTCAAAGGTGGGCCAATCCCGGAGGTGGTGCAGCACACGACGGGTGCAGGATGCTTAAGTTTAGAGGTACGCCTTCCGTGCGTGTTTTGCCACGCCAGTCGAGTCTAGGCGCGCCGTTGGCAGGGTCGTGCGTTGTAAGTAAGAGTCGACTGCTCATTGGTTATAACTCCCGAGCAGCAACGCGCTTACGAAGGGGGCCGACGAGAGCAGAGGCGAGAGTGAGCCCGTCATATCCGCTGGCTATCCACCTTCACCGAGCGTAGCAATTACAACTTTTTTTTTAATCCAGAGCTTCCTCTTTGAGATAGCAGAATCAAATATACAGGAACAAATTTCGTTCGTGCAGAAAGTCGATCACTAAACGATGCCCTTGATACCTTTCAATTTCAAAGGACATTGACTATCTCAGTGTTGTTGCACAAGCAAAGCGCGTCTTAATCAGCCTCACTTCTTTCGCAACCTCCTTTTAAATACGAAGCATTTCTTAGCGAACCTCAGGCACTTTGGACGTTTATATCTACGTATCTATCTACCTATCTATCTAGCCGCCTACGTCTGGGACCTCTCCTGGTCGTCTCCATAACTTGTAATATACGAAAATTGGCATAGCAGGGGATCAATGTATGACGAACACGATTCAGTGGTGATGACATTAATAACGCAAAATACCTGTCGTGTACGTCATGAAACCCTTTCTCTCAGTCACGTGTGGTACATACCCGCATGCCAGAGTTCATGTTATGCGGGTATGTGCCACAGGTGATACAGAGTCTCAACCAACAGAGCAATGGCGAACGCACACATTGACATGCAAGAGAAGTGATACTAATAATAATTGTTGGGGGTTTATGTCCCAAAACAACGATATGATTATGAGAGACGCCATAGCAAAGGACTCGGGAAATTTTGACCATCTGGTATTCTATAACGTGCACCGAGATCGCACCGTTCATGGGCATCTACCATTTTGCCTTCATCTAAATGCGACCGCCGCGGCCGGGATCGAACCCGCGACCTTCGAGTCAGCAGCCAAGCACCGTAACCGCTACACCACCGCGGCGGACGCAAGGAAAGTGAGCGAGCTGAAGACAGACACCCTGGAAGACGCTCAACTACCATCCACTCGTCCACGTGATCCGCAACATGGACCAGTGGATTACAAAAAAAACCGGGGTCAGTGCTTCCTTAGATAAATCTGCCGAGAGACCAGGCATCTCATCATTACCGATACTTCAACATTGGCGTATGAAGACCCAACAACACTGGTCCTTGCACTGCGTGAAAGACGGTTTGGATGTGGACAGGGCATCAAAAAACCTCGCTGCCAGGTCCAGGACGGGAGGCATCGTAGGTCATTTCATCGCAAGAGGCATCCAGGATTTCCACCGGCTGCACTATACCTCGCACTTCACTACCTTTGACACCTCATAGCCGCTATCACGAGCGGATGCGATAAAAGTCCGGTACAGCTGATGGTGCTCATTGATCACGGTGATGATGACCTTCGTTCAAGGACTGTCAAGACCCCTCTACACATACACGCAGGTTCGTAAAACGTGAGTGCGTTCTTCGTCATAACGGACAAGTATAAGCATAACAACTGTAAGGCAACTGTAACAACTGCAACTGTGACTGTAACATACGTGCAGTGTGCCTGTGCGTGCCACTAGGCTGCGTACCATATATCTAGGGAAACTTTCCTGTATGAAGCTTAGTTGCGAGTAACGCCTGTCCTGTGCATCTGTGTTCCTTCTTTGTCCTGTTCGGATTCGCGCTCTCCAGTATTGAAGAATATAAGCACTACACGGCTTACCACGTCTGGTGTTGGTAACACCCATGTCGCTGTTGCCATCGTTACGGAACAGTAAACAACTGGTTATATAACACATATATGCGACTTTTCAACAAATGAGTGTGCGTATACCACTTCCATATTTCTCTAGCGTCATTCTGTAACGTTTCGCTCAATGTGCAAAATTACGCCACAGTAACCATTCCGCGCATGCTTCGCATAACATCGATTCCCACGGTACGTGGGATCTGCCAAATTTTTTTTCTTTTTTTCGTGTGCACAGTGTTTGCGAGAATGCAAGTTCAAAAGGAGTGCAACGACCTGATGATTATATTCTGCTTTTCACATCGAAGCGCAAGGAACAGGCAGCCACAAAATGCGCAATTTCAGTTAGTGAACCCTACTCTGCAATCCACTGAAAACCGTTCGGTGTCGTAAAAGAAGTTAATGGAATCCGTTAAAGGCTGGTGCATGTTGTCTCTTTAAAAAAAGATAAAGAAATATTAAGTTTGGATCGCCAGTTTCATTTGAAATGCGTCGCAAACCACGGCTTACAGAATGACGCTGAAGTGTTTCTTCCTCCAAAAGTATGAAGAATTTCATGAAAGGTATTCTTAATGAAGCGAGCGTTATGAACCATTGTGCACTATTTATAAACGGAAGAAAAAAAAAGCAAAGGTAATAACAACGCATCTATGATAGCTTTACCTCAATCGCATTGCTATTAAAGATTCCTGCTCTTTTATTGTATTTTCGGATGAATAAATTCCTCCTTTGAACGGCCAAACGTTCCCGGGAAGATCGCCTTCAATATGAAGCTACAAACGAAAAGGCGAAAGATGGCTTTTCATGCTAATCTCTTGTCGCGTACGTTGCCGTCATAGAAATGGATTAATGAGGCTGCTTGCTTGTTCTGAATATGAAGAAAGAAAGAAAGAAAGAAAGAAAGAAAGAAAGAAAGAAAGAAAGAAAGAAAGAAAGAAAGAAAGAACGAAGAAAGAAGAAAAGAAAGAAAGAAAGAAAAGAAGAAAAGAAAGAAAGAAAGCAAGAAAGAAAGAAAAGACAGCTACAGCGTTGTATTTAAGTCACCTTACGACCTTTCTTTTGATCGCGCTGTTCTGACCAATCATACGGCTCATTTTTTTGTTGTATCCGCGTACGCGCTTTATCCTGAACACTTTTAATGGCGAGGCAACCGCGGTGTGGCACCATGCTAATCCGCTGTCTGTTCATCACGCAGTTTTGCCGCTACCTTGCTGTCCCGATGTTCGGGGATGCCACAGCGCATGCTCCTTACGTCATGCAGTGGATAGCCTGGTCAAGCGTTCCCTCGCCGTGTCATGGATGTGAACGCCAGCGCACGTGTGGACTGCCCTATCTTCCTTGCGGATAACAGCCATGATTTCACCTTCGCTTCTTCGACTTTCACCCTGGATCCTGCACCGGACAAGGCTAACGTCACACTCGACGGCCCAATCATCGACAGACCTAGTTCGACGTCTGCATGGTCTACAGCTATAAAAGCGTCCCCGGTGGATTCTTTCATCAGTGGGCGAGGGAACAGCGGTGTGGGCACCATGCTAATCCGCTGTCTGTTCATCACGCAGGTATGTTACCTTGCCAATCCTCGGTGCATTCGTTCGGATGACCGATGTATGCTGCTGTTCTCTCACCCACATGATCGCTATCACGGTTTTGTTTATACTTCATTGTACTCTGTGCTTCTAAATGCCGCCCGCGGACTTTTACTGAGCGGTGATGTGGAATCTAACCCGGGTCCTAACACCCGTTTCTCAGCGCGATGCTGCTTCACAACCTCAGTTGACAGATCTTAATAGTGAACCCACGGTAGTGGAAATGTTGGCTGAACTACTAAATGGTCAAAGAAATTGGCTCAAGATATTGCTGAAATCAAATGTTTCAGTCATCTGTCAATGCGAGGTTTGAAGCTTTGGAAGCTCGTGTATGTTCTCTGGAATCAACCATCAACGTCTAGTGGTACGCAGATTTCGAATGATCACATGAATGCTCAAATTCAACAAATAAAGAGCGCCATATCAACTCTATCTAACAAAAACGACAGCTTAGAAAACAGATCACGTAGAAACAATATTATCCTTCATGGCCTTAGTGAAGGACCTGGCGAGAATCGTGAGCAACTATCCGCCATCATTTCCAAGTGGTTCGACGACACTCTTAAGGTTGCATGTCCGCGCATAGAAAGGTGCCACAGGCTTGGCAGTAATGTTAGAGGCCGCCCACGTCCCGTTATCATGAAGCTCTTGGATTTTCAGGATAAGGTGGTCGTGTTAAAAAATTGCTATAAACTTAAAAACACTGGCTTCCGGGTCTCCGAAGACTTCTCTCCCCAGGTTCGTAATATTCGCAAAAGGCTCTGGGAGGCATCCGCCTGTTATAGGAATAACGGTGCATCTGTCCAAATTCGTTTTGATCATGTGTTCATTGACAAGGTGCGATATGACTGGGATAGTTCATCCAATACTCTTGTCAGATCATCCACTGGCTTAGCTAAACCCGCTGAATCGGCCTCTGGGGAAACATCTTCTTGACCACGTGGCACCTACAATAAACTCTTCTTATTAAATATCAATGCCAGAAGTGTTGTTAGTAATTTCTCCAAATTTCTTTCCCTCATCTCCTCTTATGCCCCACACATTGTCGGCGTTACTGAGACTTGGCTGCATGATGGAGTTTATGACTCTGAAATAACTCTCCCTGGCTTCAAGGTGGTTCGGAGAGACAGAGAATTCGGGAAGGCGGCGGTGTGGCCCTATTTCTTCGGTCTCACCTGAACTTCTCTGTAGTCCTGCACCACCGAATACTGAGTCCTTGTGGTGTAAGGTCCAACTAGAAAATATGTCCTTGATTATCGGGGTAGTGTACCGACCGCCTGGTTCTGATGTAAAACATTTACATAATCTCAAACCACTTTCTACAAAGTTATGTTGCTTCAGCGCCTCACATTATTTGCATGGGTGATTTTAATGCTCCTGGTGTGGACTGGTTATCTATGACAGTTAGTGGACATGATAGTTTCATCGGAAGAGCTAATCGACGTTTCGTTGTCTTGTGGCCTTCACCAAATTGTTAAGGACTCTACACGTAATGCTGCTGTCCTGGACCTAGTTTTTGTCACTCATCTCTAGCTAACTCGGTTTTGAATGTGATATTATTGATGGCGTATCCGATCATAACGCTGTATTCTCAGTTCCGGGTATCGTCCCAAAATGCCGTTACACTTACTGCACGTTTCGTGATTTAACCATGCTGATGATCTAGCAATTACAGACGCCCTTTGCGACTCTTTTCAAGAATTTGAGCTAAAAAGCGCCACCAGTGATGTGAATACGTTATCAGCTTTTTTCGAAAGTCTTGTCAGTAAGTGTATCAATTGTTTCATTCCTTTGAAAACAAAGAAAACAAACACTGAAATACCTTGGATGACTAGGGACCTCTTGCATTTGTCGCGTCGTGTGACCAGACTACGTCGAGCAAGACGCTCTGGTGACTTAACAAAGCTCCAACAGTTTGTTAGCGCCAAAAACGAACTTTGTGCTAAAATTAAGGCAGCGAAAGAATTTTATTACAGGGTTCCTTGCCGAAGCTAATGAAAGCAAATACCCGTAAATTCTGGAAGGCTATCCAACCATCTGGGTCTTCATCACACACGATGACAATTGACAACGTTGCAGTTTCTGATCCACAGACAATCGCTTCTGCCTTCAACGCTACTTCCACTCAGTCTTTACAACTGACAACTCGGACATCCCTGTTTTTCATTCAGAATCTCACCCCGGAATTGACGATGTGTCAGTGTCAATTGAGGGCGTACTCAATCTCATTTTAAATTTAGACACCAAGAAATCATGCGGTCCCGACGGCATCCCAACAGCTTTTCTAGTTAATACTCTCTTTGGTGTAGCAGATACCTCCAATTATTTTTAGAAAATCTCTCTCGTCAGCCACACTTCCTTTCTCGTGGAAATGTGCTTCAATTCTGCCCTTATTAAATCGGGTAATGCTCAATTATTAAGCGATTATAGACCAATCTCTTTAACAGCGCATTCATGTAAAATGCTAGAGCATATATATTTAAACATATCATGGAATTCCTTGAAACGAACAAAATCTTAAGCACTTACCAGCACGGCTTCAGACGCGGTCTTAGCACTATTACTCAACTTACAGAATTCGTTCATGACATCAGCAGCTCGATGGACATAGGTGACCAGGTTGACACCATTTTCATAGACTTCGCCAAGGCATTCGACACTGTCTCACATCCTAAATTATTGCACAAGTTGTTTGCCATATTAAAGAACGTGTCCTTGGTTGGCTGGATATCCGACTTTCTTTCGCAGCGTTCACAGTATGTCTGCTTCAGCTCTACTAACTCGCCTTCGATGCCTGTTTCATCAGGTGTTCCCAGGGTTCTGTGCTGGGCCCCCTTTTATTCCTGCTTTATATTAATGACCTCCCCTTGCACACCCCTGTGAAAATACGCCTTTTCGCAGATGACTGCGTCCTATATCATACTGTTAGATCTCCACTGGATCATGCCACTCTCAACAATTCCTTCTCTCACTTTTGTAGCTGGTCCAAATCTTGGCAAATGAATATTAACTTCTCCAAGACCGTCGTTATGTCATTTACCCGACGTTCATGCCCCTTGACTTTTGACTATGGTTTTAACAAGGTTAGTTTGTGCAGGGTGAACGAATTCAAGTACCTCGGTATCCTTATGAACACACAACCTCTCGTGGTCTAAACACATTGATCACAACATTAACAAGGCTCTTAAGAAATTAGGCTATTTACATCGTACGCCCGTCTGCTCCTCAAGAAACCAACTGCTTACCTACAAGCTCTCATTCGTCCCATCCTTGAATATGGTTGGGGGTGGAACCCACATAAGAAAGTGACATTAAAAAACTAGAACGCGTTCAAAAAAGAGCTGTGCGTTTTGTATGCAAGAGTTAGACAGGGATTTTTCTGCGTCGAATTGTCTTACTCACCTAGGCTCACTACACTGCGAAGCGTCGCCACGTTGAATTGCCTCAATTCCTTTACAATCTAATCAATTCTCCCGCCTCGACACTCTAGACAGCTATCTCAGTTCTCCAGACCTTTATCTACGCGGAGCGACCACGCCTAATATTACAACTTTTTCACCCGCACTGACATGTTCAAATATAGCTTTTTCCTGCAACTATAGAAGCCGGAATTGGTGCCCGGAAGTGTGCATTGTACCACTGAAAGAATTCTGGAAGCATGTCATGAATGTTGATTTGTGTTATGTTTTGTTTTCTTTTCCCACTCCTGCAATAGCCTCATTGAGGCTGCAGTTTGTAAAAATAAATAAAAAATAAATAAATAAAAAATTGGGGGACGTAAGCTTCGCCTTTAAGAGTTGAACGCGATAGCAATATCCTGCCCCTAGTGCGCACTTCGAACACTACGAGTGTTTAACAGAATGCGCGCAATAAGGTGTGTGCCTTATGTAATGGGTATCATGCTTTAAACCAGGAGCAATTATGCGCGAGAACCTTTTTCGAAGCTGCGATGCACCCACTACGTGGTCTTAACGGAATACGCGCAATAATTTGTGTGCCTTTTGTGATGGCTGTCTTTAAACCACCAAGTTGTTATGATATTGACGTGGTGTGACGCCCGATGGCAATGTACGCTTGTACCACGCAATATTACTGCGATATTACATCTCGTACTGTGATACCTGTATACAGGACGCGTGTTTTTGGGAAGCATCGAAGTTACTTTCAGCGCAGCTCCAAGCAGAGGCGTGGCTGTGTGGTAGAACACCTGCTTGCCACGCAGACGGCCGGGTTCGATTCTCACTCGGACCCAATATTTTTATTATTTATTTTATTTGCAGCTTTTTCGATTTTACGGTCACGGACAAGATGATGATTTTTCGCTCACAACCAACGGTGCCGACGCCGACGGCGAAATTCCTGCGATACGAGCTCTTTAACGCTATCGCGTTAATAAATAAATGCAAGACGCACATTGCGCAAAATAGTCCTGCTCAGCATGAGGGCGAAATTGAGACTAATTGCTCGCTTGCGTCGTGGTCCATGCCTTTTCCGTTCGGTGGTATGCGCTTGTATCGTGCTCACATGTCAAGCTGCGCGCTTCCGTATCGAGGGCTAGTCGCAGCGAAGTTCTCCATGACAAACGATGTCTCAGAGCGTACGCTGGTACACGTGTACTAGAAACGGCAGTGCACTTGAAACTTAGTTAATCACACGGTCCCTTATGCGTTCGCCTAAGACGACTCGAAGGCATACGTAAACCATCTCCTTTTTCTTCTCAGTTGATTGCTTTAATTCTTACATTCCGATCCGTCGACGTGCTCCGCAGCGGCCGGGGATCAAACCCGCGACCTCGCGTTTTAAGGCAACAGCCTTAGATATCTCATCAAACGTGAAAATTCACCGTCGCAGGCGTCAACATGAGTGATTCAAAGGTTATCATCACGTGATGACGTCGCCATATCACGTCACCATGACGTCACATAGTGTTAAAATTTAAGACGTCACCATACGTCACTATGGCGTCATCGTGACGCCACATGACGACGCCTTCATATGGCATCCTCGCTTGGTCAAGGGTAGGCCGATAACGGAGGCAATGCAAAACCATGTTAGATGCAGAAAGCTTCCAGAAGGGGGCGGGATAGGATCGCTGCATCGACTGACAAGAAAAAGAAAAGGCTTTCGTCTTCGAGCCATCTTAGGCGAATGCATAAGGGACCCTGTCAATTTTTGACGCTGCTCCTGAAGATAGTAATTGTGGGGTTTAACGTCCCAAAAGCTGCTCCCGAAGAGTCATGCCAAGAGCACTGTGAGGTGACATCACAAAATAAGGTCAGTGACCTCAGCGGCATGGTGCTGCAAAAGAAGGCTGGCACATCCGCTGCTGCTATTCTCAATAAAAGGTCTGTTCCCGGTGCAGTTTACCCCACACACCAAGAAAAAAATAGTAATTGACTCTTTTTGCGAGTCCTGACTTGCAACCGTGTATGACTATCCTTAAAGAGACAGATGAACTCTCTTTGGAGATCATTGTACTCGCGTAGGAGAGTCGTGGCACCCAAAAGAGAGTTAACGTGTTTCGTTAAGATATACATGGCTAGTCAGCACTCTCCGAAAAGAGTAACACATACTCTTGCTTTCCTTCGAGTGAATACACTCCTAGATTTACTTTTGTTGCCTGCTCCATCAATATAAAAGTTCGCTTTAAAGTTTATGCGCATATCACACTGAAAAACTTATTTCTCGTTGATCAGCGTCATCGCTGATGTTATGGTGTTGTAAAATGACAGCGTTACTCTGTTACGAATTCGGAAGGAAACTATGCTGTAAAGCACGCCATAACGACGTAAAGCTGAGGTCGATACTTTATGGTTCTTCGCTGCCGGTCTATCATTTACGAGCGGCGGCAAGCTGCTTTTAGCGGTAGATAATGATATTACTTCGAACACATCAGTAAGTATAAACGTAAAAAATGTCGCCCGAGTGATCTTAGCGTGGCCTAGTTATTGTCGCAAGTGACTACCAAGAACAAAACGGTCTGTTTTCTAAAAGCATAAAATGAAAAAGAGTTCTAGCGCTCATTACATAAAAATGCCGACATTTTGCCGGTCCCCGCTAGGAACACTGGAAATGAAAATATCTATTGTCCTAGAAATGGACAAAAAAAAACAAAGAAAGAAAAAATGCGAGGTCAAGTGCGGAAGCTGTTCGAGTAAACTAATGAGCAATGCTCTCCATTGAGCCTTATTTTGCATTTTCTAATAAGCAAAATGAATGAAGTGAGCCGGAATGTCTTTAACTCAGCTTCCAAATGCGTTAATGCATTCAATGAGCCTTTGTGCCACTTCATGCGCTGGACTCACAAAAATCTATCGTTCATCATGGTTCAGTGATTTATCCGTTCAGAGTTAGCCCGATACAGGCTCTTGCAAAAGCCCACGAACAAATTGGCTGGAGCTATTTGTTTCTCTTTTTTTTCTTCTTTTTTTTTGAGTTCCCGACAAAGTGGGTTTTAGTTATGCATCGAATATGCTGAACTCACCGATGCGACTAATGAGTTTCAATACTCTGCGTTTCATAGCCTTTTTTGAAATATTTTAAGTACACTTTCAAATACAATTTTCTTATCAGGACTCTGAAGGCTAGAATTTTCGACCCGTTGCTAATTTCCGAAGCTATTTGCGAGTGCTTTTAAATGTTCCCTTCAACGATATTTTGATAGATAATATTTTGCACCTATCGTACGCGTGCACCTCGCCCCTTCTATGGGCCTATAGTGGGCCGTATTATTTCTAAAGAAACAAACAAATAAATAAAGCTAAAAAGAATAAATGAGCATTTCTGGATGAAACTACGCTTTAGGTAAGCTTATTAATGCAAAACGAACTACACCTGCCTCTCAACGAAATACGGATATTTTTTTTGTTTATTGATTTACTGGATGCACTCTATCGGATACGTGTGCACATTTGTTCTATTAAGTATTTAAAAAAGAAAACGTGTCAAGTATCACGCTGCCTCTTACTTCTTCTCTAAGAGTAGCAAGTTTGCTTTCTTAGTTTTTTTTCTGTCATGCAGAGAAAGACTCCCAAGGACTATTACTGCTATTAGCGAATTAGACGAATGCCCTCTATGTATCATTTGGTCCTAACAGTATTTCAGCAAATAATTTATCCACTTGTATTCAATGGCCTTCGTATTGGTCGGTACTTTACACTACAACCAGTAAACGAAGTAACTTTGCTGAGGTCTCAGAAGAAACTTCAGTGAATAAGTTGCCTTTACAAGCTTGCAGTTCTCTGCGTTGGAGATCGCATTACGGTTTTACGAATTGTTGATATAGGACTCGCAACGGTGGTCTGGTGGTTACGAGCTTATCTGCTTACCCAAAGGTCGCGGGATGGAATCGCGGCCACGGCGACCGCACTTCGATTGGAGCGATATGCTTAGAGGCCCGTGTACTTAGATATGAGTGCATGTTAAAGAACCCCAGGTGGTTGAAATTTTCCCAAGCCCTACACTACTGTGTCCCTGATAATCATACCGTGGTTTTGAGACATAAAGCCCCAACAATTATATTTATTATTAATAATAATTGCTTATATGGGCATATTCATAAAAGAAAAGGTAAGCTAAGCAGTTTCTCTTCGGCTTTTGTCACTATCCGATGTTCGCTCACAAGTCAAGTCCTCTTGCTAATTTTCCTTCTTTCGTTTTACCTTTTAATGAACATTTAGTATCGTTGCATGTAACCTATTTGTAGTGAAAAGGCACGTATATACCAAAATAACAAATGCAGCTTTCAGGAAGTTCTATTTCTCTGAATCTCTTCATATATGTTGTCAATATGACGACAAGCTTGGCGGCAGAATTACGGATCGTGTCCCAAAATAGATGAATGGCGAGGCTAAGTTTCTGTTCTATGGGTATCGTATGACATTTGTGTAATATTACCTTGTTTAACCATGTCTATCCACCTTTTATAGATATGTTTTTTGTATTTTTCTTGTTGCCTACCTTATGTATTTTTATGGTGCTAATTTATATTTAGAGTATAGATGTTATGATATCTCTTATCCTAGCTTATGCTTGTTGCTCATGACGTTGCGTTAAACTACCTGTATCCCTTTTGTGTGTTTTCATCCCTGCTACAGTGCCCATTTGAGCGCTGTAGGTGTTTGAATGAATGAATGAATGAATGAATGAATGAATGAACACAAGCCTCCAATTATGCGTATTGCACGCTTGCATGCAGCTACGCAGCCGCCCAATGCCGTTGCATTTAGCAAGACGACAAAATTTCCTTGGGGACAAAATCAATAGGTGCGAACGAGTTAGAGCAAGAAAACAACAACACAAGAAATGTTTCGGCCGTCTTCCAGAAAGACATCAATGCTAAAGACGGTCGCCATTAGGTTGTTCGAGCTCCACGGCCTCCCTCTTTGCCTCACTCTAGGCCAGGGCAGTGATTACTGTGGCATCACAGGCTTGCTGCAGTATTCGCCCCTTCAGGGAGAGGTTGCTCTCAATAGATGACTCGCTTCTCAGGAGTCTCCTGAAGTCTCAGAAGACGCAGCATTTTAGGCTGCTGTCGTCTAGACGACCTGGAGAGGCTAGCTGTCTACTCAGACGAGCGTGTGTTCTTGAAGAAGGTACCTTGCAATCTCTATAAAATCACACAGAGTCCCAATGGCAAAAGCTGCGAGTACACATGCGCACCTCTTCGAGTGAGAAAGAAAGGGACAGGGATTTCATTATAAGAACCTAGAGAGGCGGCCTGAGCTTGTGCGCTCTGCCTTCTACTCTACATGGTGGAAAAAATAATAGAAATACGTTCCTAAAAATGTCGCCTGGTCCATTATGCAATCTCCGGCTTACTGAACTTGTGGGCGCTCTTTGCCAGCTTTTCTAGGACGTAAATATTTATATATGCTCTTGGACGGGGTTACGTTGTGAATTGCACTTGCGCTTTTTTTTAGCAGTGACTCTACTTCCGTGACTTTCCTTGTATATGGATTTGATTGTATGGCTTTAGAATTTTACTTCTGCGGCTTTATTGGTAACCCTTTACCTGTGTGACTTTACAACGACTTTCCTGTATGGCTTTAAAAACAACATCATTTGTATAACATCGTCAATGCAGCGTTAGAAATCAGGCCTGCAACATATTTCGCTTTCTGCTTCCACATCCAGGGTAAACACTCAGACAGAAGAAAAACTGGGGCATCGCGTTGAAATTTTGGGAAGAAGAGTGAAAATGAAACGTGCTTCCTCCTCTGGAACCATTCTTTTTCTGAAAACAGTTTTTCCGTGATTGAGTTTCACCACCAAAAACCAAAAATAAATAAAAGATTCTAGAGTCAACATCAAGGGCGTCAGCAACGGCATATGGTTTCACAGAAGGCAGTTGTCCACGTTTTTCAGGTAAACTTGAATTCACGCTATACGCGCCAGCGTTTACGTTATGTTTTTCTATGTTCCTTACGTTTCTGCTGCAGAGACTCGCTCGTTATAATTTCCGGTGAAGTGTAAAGTTGCAGCTGTTTGAAAATCGCGTTTCCTCTAACCATGCACACGTATTCGGTGGAAAACATTCACTTCGTCATAACGGCGCGCGAGCAGTTTTCAAACAAACAGACATAAACAAAACAGACAGAGTGCGGAAACTTCGAATGGAGCTTCGGAAAATTTCGTTACATCATACGGGCGTGTGGGTGAGCTCACTTTGATTCAGCGGGCGTAAAAGCAATTAAAAGTGTAAGGAAAGCGGCACCAGACAACGTTACGTTAGTAGTCGCAGTAAAGTGCTGTAACCTGCAGACACGATTTTGCGTCTCTTCAATGCACTGAATGCATGAGCTAGAGGGGCAGCGGATACGGTAAGCCGGAGTATGCCGTGAGAAGCGAATTTTCCCCATGCTTAGACTTTCAAGTGCCATATTTCTCGTCTCGCCACCCCCTGCCACTTTTCTTCTGCAAGAAGCAAAAAAAGTACACCATCTCCGCTAAAGAGGACCATGAGGCGATGCGAAGCCGGAGCACTTGCACAATCGCGTTCCGTTGACGTTCGTTGGGCATGCTACCGACCTCGGATTGTTATTGACGGTGTTAATAACGTTGTAGACGAAGGTGACACGGTTAACGAAGTTCTTTATGAGCAGCGTCTAGTACTTGAAGTGTGCACTTTGCTTTGATGAGGATGGCTCTGTGGTCGCTGCATTGAACCGTGATGGGATCTTGGTGCAGTGGGTGGATCTTGAAATTGGTGAAGACGTGATCAATGCATGTGCCGTGAATGGTAGTTCGCTGCCCTTCGCTTCGCAGCTTTGTCTTGAGTGGACGCAACTGGGCTGATGCTGACGCATGCTTGCGTCAGCCCACTAACTGACGGGACTGTTGCTTCCATCACGCTTCATCGGAAGCACCAATGGAGTCAAGCGGAGTCAACCAAAGCAAGCGCTGCACTGAACGCGCGCTGCGCTCTAACCGCTTAGAGGAGGAGAGTAGCGCAGAGAGTAGTGCATGTGCCGCGAAAGCAAAAGCGAGAACACGGGAGAAGCGCAAGCAGGTGCGGGTAGAGATGTGGAGAGAGTAACGCGCAGCTGTCGGAGAGAGGAGAACGAGGAGAGGCGCGCATGCGTAGTGTGAGTGCGGACTACCACGGCGCGTGTAAAGCCCCTTGATCTTAATTACGAAATTTATAGCGCGGAACTTCTACACAGGGGACAAAGGAACACGACGAGCACAAGCGCTATGCTCTTGATCTTGACACTCTCCTCGGCGCACGCGTTTTCCTCCTCAATTCTCCTTGGATTTCTCCCCTCCCCTGGCCGGCGCGGTGCGCACGGCACGCTGAACCCTCCACTGACTCGCCGCAGCCGCATTATAATCACTGCGCGCGCTGTTTAATCGGCCCCTTGAAGCATTAAATGAGAATCTGCCCCATAAGAAGCAGTCGTGGCGAAAGTGGGCTTCCGACAGAACATAAGGGACAAGTATAATTTTTCAAGACACAGGTTGAAAGCGCAAAAGACGAAGACAGAGAAGAGGCTTGACACACACGAGCGCTGACTTACAACAGTATTTTATTCGGAACCAGGCAACCACTATATAGCACAGAAGCCTTGACACATCACGTGTGCGCTGTCGGCACAAAATTCATCTCCCGACGCAAGACACATAACTCTTTCCTAGAAAGAGCAATAGACGGTTGTGATACACATGCGTCACCTAATCTATCAATTAACTCCGCCTCAATAATCTCGCGGGTTAGCCTATTTCTATTTCTACTCACAACTGAACACTCGTCGTAAGACGGGTCACACGTGGTCATAACAGTGCAAGATCTACAGTGTGCATCTAAAAACCCCCTCTCATCTCGGATACGTTGTAACGATGCTCCCGGAGCCTATCATTAAGGCATCGTCCACTTTGGCCAACATAATAGTTACCGCGAGTCAAAGGCAGTTGATAAACTGTGCCTTTTGCGCAGTCAACGAAAGAATTTTGTGCTTCTTATCACACTCACTATTCTTGGGGGCACACACGCTAGTCAATCTGCACAAAGATCGCAGTTTATCTGGCGCAGAAAAAAACAACTCTAACGCTTGCACGTTCACCGATACGTTTTAGACGGTGTGAAAAGCCGTGAATGTACGGAATAACTGCTAGTTTACTTTTTGAAGGCGGAGAAATGGTTCTTTTCGGTACCATATGGTTCAGAAGGCCTTCAGCAACGCTAACGAGTACATGCGAAGGATACCCCGCATCCCGAAGGCGAAGAACCTGCTCATAGAAACTGTCACTCATGAGCTCGGGGGAAGACCTACGCAAAGCAATGGACAGACATAACTTCGCAATACCCCTTTTTACCAGCTTCGAGTGTGCCGAGGCATACGGGAGCAACGGTTTATTCGCGCGCGGCTCAAATTTCCAGTAAACACGTTGGTCGCAAAATAAAAGATTGATGTCAAGAAAGCGTAAGCTTCTGTTAGATGGTAACGCATGAGTTAAAACTAGGGGTGATAATTCATGACGAAAAAAGGTAAGTGCGCTAGTTGCTAGCGTCTCGAAACCGCCAGAATTGCAATCAAGAAAAATTAAAAAGTCATCCACATACCGGAACGTTCTTGTGATGCTAAAATCATGAAGGCGACCACTAAGGTTCTGTCCAGTTCAGCTAAAAACAAATCGCTTAAAATAGGGGCAATGCAGGAGCCAATGCATATCCCTTCTTCTGTATGTATGGCTGGTCTCCCCACTGAATAAAGGTAGACAAAAGGTAAAACTGGAGCAATTCTAAGAATCCACCACATGACGTGCCAGTCTCATTCATAAAAGCAACACTTCCGAACCTATCAATACAATTCTGTACGCAGGAAAGCAAACAAGACTGGGGTAAAGAATAAAATAGATCCTTTATATCTATGGAGAATGCACCAAGGTTCTCGTTCGAAGACGACCTCAGGTAATCTATGACACTATCAGAATTTGACAAGGAAGGGGTCATCAATGGGGAGCAAGTTTAGCGATTTTTGCAAAAATAGGGCAATAGACTTCTGCCACGTACCATTCTCAGAGACGATGGCTCTGAAAGTAGCGTCAATCCTAGTGTTTTGACGCTGAAAAACACTTCGAGACAGCCGCGCTTGCTCACGTCTATACCTTTGAGGACACTGTCTAATTTGAGCCTTTTAGACAGTCTTTTTGCCTTTGCCTTTTCCTTAGCAACTGAAAGGCCGCGGCGAGAAACAAAGGCGCTTTTTACAGCTTCTAAGGCCTTTACTTCGAATAAGCCTTTTGATAGCACAGCAAAACCCCCTCTTTGTCGGCCGGTAAAACGCAAAGATTGTTGCCCTTCAAAAAAGACAGGGTACGCTTAACAGGTAGCTTGGGAACAGGAACTTTGTACCGGTATGAAGCGTCCACGCCGTCCGACACACACGCACCGAGTCCTCAACAGAAGCACGCTGAGACACCTGTCTGACGAAGGTCAGGAGCTCCGGGCCTGTCCTCCTCGTCTCGACTGCGAACTTCGGGCCCAAACTGAGCACATGTTGAACGTCATAGGGCAACCTGACTTGTTCGAGGACATGGACTTTTCCCTTGGACGCTGAGGACTTCACAGGAAGATCCCGGCGAAGCTGCTTGAGATGGAGCTGCCACAGCGACTCAGTGGTCTGGTCAAGCACCTTAAAGACCGACTGAAGCCTCCTGCTGTCTGACGGGACACCCGTAGTGCTCAGTTGTGCGACAAGGAGCTTTGTGTGTAGCCGTGCAAGACGAAGCCACTCCGAACGTTGAATCTTGCAAATTCGACTGCCATGGTTCGCCGATGGCAGGAACCCCCGAAGAGCGCACGAATATCATGAGGCATGAGATTATGCCGCATGCAGAAGGAAAGAGACCGAGCTTTGCAGACAGCACTGGCGATGAAGGCCACGGTTGCTGAAGGGTCGCAAGGAACACATAAAAAGGAGCCCGATGTATTGGTTTCAAGACGCTTCCAAGCGATTAAAAAAAAAAAAAAGTATGCCAACTGGCGGCAGAGCAGTTTAGTTCTCCGTCGTTGCTTCGGCTGTCCGTTACGGGGAGGTGTATTAAGCGCATATAATGTAAGCAGCATAAAGTATAGTCGAGAATTTCGTTCCAAATTGTTGTCTTGATGAGCGTAAAGAATGTAGCCAAGAAAGAATGTGGTGGTTTACTTAAATTAAATTGCTCGAATTGAGTGGGCACGGAGCCTTTTTGTGCCAATGCCGCTGTCGGACACGCACGCACGCACAATATACACGCGCCCATACACACGCGATACAGATACGCGCGCATACACACGCGATACAGGCACGCACGCATAGACACGCACATACACACGCGATACAGACACACACGCAAATATACACACGCGATACAGACACGCACGCACATGACACCACGCACGTACGCACGCGATACAGACGCGCACATACATACACACACATACACACGCGATACAGACAAGAACGCGCACGCATGCGATACAGACACGCACGAACGTATACACATGCGTACAGACGCGATACAGACACAACGCAAATATATACTCACGCACGTAGACACGCGATACAGACACGCACATACATACACACAAACACATAAACACGCGATAGAGACACGAACACACACATACATACACACGCGCTACAGACACGCACGCGCATATGCACGTGATACAGACACGCACGCAATACAGACACGCACGCACACAGTACATACATACACACGCTATACACGCACGCACATACACACACACGCGGGTACAGTGGCGGTAGACACGCACGCATATACACACACGCGCGAATATACGCACGTGCACACGAAGGCACACACATACGTGCGCACACGCATACACAGGCGCCAATACAGAGATGCACAAACGCACGCAAGCGCATACATGACCACACACATACGTGTGTGCGCGCACACACAGCAGCGAAGACACATACACAAACGTACGCAGACGCAGCGCACACATGCACTCAAACACACACGGAAACACGTGCGCGCACGCACATACACATGCAAGCACACACGCGCACACATACAAAGCTGCATGCACCCGCACACACATTCCTGTAGAGTTCACGCCTGGAGGGTTCATGGCGTGCGCGAGCAACTAAGAGCGCGCGAAGTTTGCTTGCGCGCTTTTCGTGACGTCAGGGTCAGCTGACTGGAAGGTATCGCGCGTCGCAGCCACTCAGCGTGGCGGATGCGCCGGCTCCGCGAAAGAGAGGTCGAAAAAAGAGGAGGTTGACGGCGTGGCGAGGGGCGTAGCGGCGTGGATAAAACAGCGCCGCTACTTTCCAAAGTCAAGGGGCTTAAGCGCGTGCGGATTACCACGCCACCTTACATACCCCCGAGCAAGAGATGCGTCGCATCTAAATTACGGTGATATATTTCAAGCGTTCGAAACAAGTAATTCCTTCCTCTCTCTTCAAATGTTTTGAAACGTGCATGCTCGATTAACCGCGCTCTATTTCTAAACGCTCGGTGTTTCTATTTATCATAAAAGCATCCAGAGAGGCTAATAATGGCTCGAGTCTGTGCATGTTCTAAAGCAGATCCTTGGTTTACATAAAGCAGGTTAAAGAAGCTTCTACAGCGTTAAGGCCGAACCATATACAGCGTTTTTGCGGCGTTTCTGACGTTGCGTCCCTCGGCGTCGTCGCATCAACGCCGTCAGAGAGGGCGGCAAACCATATGAAGAGCGTTAACCTCAGCGTCGCACAGTGTGACCAGTTGGAATGAACCTGACATCTCGTAAAGCAGTGTACAGTTTCTGTCAATGGACCAACAAGATATACTCCTGAGTATAGCTTTTATGTCTCATTTGCAGTTCTGTGGTGCAAAAAAAACGAGTCACATTGCCCTCCGAAAAGCCTTTTTTTTATTTGACTTGTAGTGCCAGCTATTGGCATTAAGAAGAACCACGAGCTTGTAATATATGGCCTCTGAGCTTGAAGCTGCCGTACATCTTGAGGCCACGTATGCGGCCAATACACTAATTCCTGCTAAGCCTACCGAACTTGAGTATGGCTCTCGGAAAAAGTTCAAAGATATCACGAGCACTTTGCTGTCGAAGCTTCTAGGGAACAAGCTAAGTCAAATACAAGCATCAGTTGAGAACTTAAGGGCCACACAGTGCACGGCGACGACTTATTAGATCCGAGGCGGGCGGCAGCCATTTGGCAGCAGTGACGACGCCGTTACGTAGCGGAAGTCGCTGCCAGCCGCACGCTGATTGGTCCGCATCCATCGAACTGCTTCCGGCCGTCGACGCTGCCGCCCGTGATGTCTGGACCGTCCAGAGGTGGACGTTTCGGCCACTGTCACCGGCAGCGTCGACGTCGAGGGACGCCGGCGTACGAAACGCCGGGAAAACGCCGGCAAAAACGCTCTATATGGTTCGGCCTTTACACCTCGTAGGGAGTTGTATAGCTTCGTAACGGCTCATAGCTGCCCAGTTTGCAGCTTCTAAATACCACCTCCTTTTCAGTACTTCTCAAGTTTTAAATGCGAAGAATTCTTAGGGAACCACACACACTTTGAGCGTTTCTATCTATCTATCTATCTATCTATCTATCTATCTATCTATCTATCTATCTATCTATCTATCTATCTATCTATCTATCTATCTATCTATCTATCTATCTATCTATCTATCTATCTATCTATCTATCTATCTATCTATCTATCTATCTATCTATCTATCTATCTATCTAAGTCTGTGTCTCTCGTGATCGCCCCCTTAAATTGGTGTAGACCGAAATTGGCATGGGAGGATAAGAGGGGTTGACGAATATGACTGTCTGGTCATGACATGATGACATGAAAACCCTGTCACGTACGTCGTCAAACCCTTCGTCCAAACACGTGTGGTACATACCCGTACACCGCGACCGCGATATGCGGGTATGCGCCACAGATGATTGACAGTTTATATGTACTCAGGAACGCCGAGAACAGACTTTCTTAATGTAAATGTACAAGCGTTAAGAAAGAAATCACACCATCTCCCGCTAAAGGGGACCATGAGGCGATGCGAAGCAGTGTTTCGGCATGTAGAGCCCGCGTTTCAGAGGTGGAGTGGTGAGGGGGAAAGGGGAGAGGGGAAGTGGAGAGGGGGATGGTAAAGGGAAATGAGAGGGGATGGGAGCTGAAGGAAGGGGAGAGGTGATGTGGAGGGGGAAAGGGGAGACAGGGAGTGGAGAGGGGAAGTGGAGAAGGTTTGCGCATGCGCAGTAAGGGTGGTCACGCCGCACACCACCACCACCACCGGATTGAACTCCGCTATAAGATGCTTCACATCTAAAACCGACATGGGCAGCTTTGACCCGACGAATGCAAAGAATAAAAATACAGGATTCCAGCTGGAATCGAACAGAAGAATTTTGCGTGGCAGTCGAGTATTCTACCACAGAGCCACGCCAGGTCTTGTAACTGCTCTTTAAAGAGACCCCATTCAGGCGTATAATGTCGGTGCAAAGTCAACTGCGGTTGTAGTGCTTGTCATCTAATTATATAAGAAGTGAATAAGCATTACATATGTACTTCTATGATACAGGCGTCATGTCGGGCTAGCGCCAGTTGTGTCTGAAGTGTTGGCTCCGCTATTAGAGCAGTCCAATAAAAATTACACATGTATTCCTATGATTCAGCAAGCTATATTCAAGCTCGACCCTGGCGCTAACGCATGATATTCGCATCATCCTCCCGTAGCGTGTACTTCGTTTCGATAAAACTGACGTCTCTGCTCTAGCGCGAGTGCTGACGTTACGTTTAACCATAAGTTACCCTTTATACAGCAATCTAGTTGACGTACCTAGTAAGCCCACGATGTGCACACAACTACTCCGCTTACAAAAAAGCGTCGGTCCAGCTCATAACGCTTCGCTAAAAGTTGAAAAATGCAGCATGACCGGGCAGGTACTCTCTGACTGCTTCGCATGAAAACGATTCCCACAAGGCGTGGGATCTTCCGAATTTTTCTGCTTAAATTCTTGTTGGCTTTTACAGACTGGTGCGTCTATAGGAAGATGAAGTAGGCATGAATTATAAACTACTACCGCACTTGTTGACATGATTAAATGCTTGTCAGGTTACGTAAGTAAGAGTGAAAAGAAGGAAGGAAGGAAGAAACAAGCGGAAAGACAGGGAGGTTACACAGTTCTTAGACCGGCTGGCTACCCCGCGCTGATGGAAGGGCTAAGGAGGATAAAAGGTTTTGGGACCTTGGCCGAGTCCGTCGTCAGCATAGAAGGCTTTAAAAGCATTATTGCGCTTCCTGCGGACAACTGGTCTTAGAGACAGACTCTAAGCACTGTCATATTATCGTTTCCTTTCTTTCCCCTTTCTTTTTTTTCTTTTCTTGCTCTCCTTTTTTTTAAGAGTGAAAAATTCTTAAAGAACGTGCAACCAGGCATAGATCCAGGTTTGTTTGTTTTTTTCCTTGTAGAGGGGATCCGTATTTGCGATGGTGGTCATCATAATTACACGTATGTTGTCGATTAACAATGATAATTACACGTACTTTATTCTCGTCCCATCTTTGACCAAGTGACTCATGTCGTGTGTTGACGCAATTATGTGACGCCATAGTTACATCGCGAATTTTTGTGATCTGTGACGTCATGATGACGACATATAGGGACGTCATCAAGTTTTGATTATTTTCATCCTCGTGTTGACGCCGACGCCGCGGTACAAAGGTCGACACCAACGGTCAATTTCCGCGTTTCATGAGCCATCTAAGGCATCACTTTTGCTTAAAAGTAAGCAAAAGTGATGTCACTGAGTAGCCAGTCATTTAAAGGGCCCGTGTTCGGGCTTGGTGAAAACACACGTGCAGCGTAAACCAAACACCTCAGTACTGCTGTCGTGTGCGGCATGGAGAGTTTACAAGCGGAGCGCGAAGTCCACTTTCTCAAGCGCCCTCTCTTCATACAGAGGCTCGAAAGCTTTCTGCACCTAACGTGGTTTTGCACTGCCTTCGGGATCGGAGATGTTGGAAGCTGCTTTCTACATCTCACGTGGTTTTGCACCGCTTCCGAGATCGGCCCACCTTTGAGCAAGTGACATGTAAGATGACTTCATCAGGAGATGATTCTTTCCATGACTTCATGCTGACGCCAACGATCACTCTTCGCGTTTTCAAAGGCGCCCCTGAAAGGACGCAATTTCGAATAACCGGTGTTCTATGGTTAAGCAATGTGTGGTCCCTAGAGCACCGATGATGGTGTTTTAGATAGAGCAAATTTATTAGAAGGCAGAGAGGTCGGCCTGAGCTTGAGCGCTCTAGCCTGCAACTATGCACAGGGGAAAAGGGGAAGGGGGAAAAAGAGTAATGAAGATGATGATGGGGACAGGAAGAGGTATTGCGTATGTACAATAACCACGTAGCACAGTGGTCTTCTTAAAGTCTATCGTCAAGTCCTGTACTCTTGAGAAAATCTATGAATGCTCTTGTAGCAGTCGGTGATGCTGTCTGGTCGGACATTGCGGAGAACAGATTAGTCTCACTTAGAGTGTTCACACCGATGCCGGCCAACGTTGAAGCCAGCGTCTTCCGTTCGGACACGTACAGAGGGCAGTCGCACAATATATGGGCTAAAGTTCATCTACTTGGCAGCGCTCACAGTTCGGGCTGTGCGCATAGCCGATAAGGTGCGCGTAGCGTCGAGTGAAGGCGACGCCTACTCGAATTCGGTGCAGCAGACTGGCGTGGCGTCGCTTTATTTTAGCCGGGAGTCGAAAGGTCATGTGAGGGTCTGTTTCGCGCAAACGCCTATGCCGATGGTCTGGGTTAGACCAGTAAGTTGTCGTGAACGTGCGCATAAGCGATCTTAACAAAGAGTTCACGTCACTTCGCGAATACGAAATTTTTACGAGAATGGCGCTGTTATCAGCAGCGGCTTTGCTGTAGCATAAGCTAGCACGTTGCCAGCCAAACCACAGTGTCCGGGTACCCATTGGAAGATGATAGAGGTGACCATTCCGTTGCGTGATATCGAATGCTTGTATGATTTCGGAAGCCATATGTAATATTGTCCTTTTCGTGAGCATGAATGAAGGGCTTGTAATGAGGACTTCGCATCAGAGAGTATTGTCCATTTGCGTGGAGCTTGGTCGGATACAAATCGAACAAGCTTCTCGTATAGCAACCAATTCTGCTGCTGTTGATGAGGACTTATGATCTAACCTGTACGGCCGGGAAATATCCAGTTGAGGGATCACAAAAGCGGCAGTCGAAACGCGCGGAGTCACATATCCATCAGTGTATACGTGTATAGTGTCGTTGTATCGCTCAGTCAAGTACGCCAAGGTGAGTTTGCTTGAGGCCAACACAAGGAACACGTGGATTTCTTAGTAATCCCAGGTACTTGAAGGTGCACCGGTGGTTTACGCAGTGTCCACAGTGGCACTTCAGGGATGACGGTTGGCGCAAAACCTACAGGAATGGTACTCCTGTGAGTATTGATGCATTCTGAGTAGGCGCAGCCTGGTCGGTTTCTCTGCAGTGAAGACAGGTGGTGGTGCGCATGCCGGGTCAGCAGCCGAAGGTGAACTCGAAGAGGTTCACAAGACGTGGTAAGTCTCTATAGGGTGGGTAAGTGACTCTTCAATGGTACCTGATGTTGTAGCACATCGCGGGAGGCCTAGGCATGTCCGGAGTGCTCGCGCTTGAAGCTCTTTAACGTACGAATGCACGTTGTACGCATACGTGAAAGCACAGGTGAGCTTTAGCGTAGATATCCCACAAACAATGTCTGGTGTAGCTGCAGGAGGCTTTTCTCAGAGGGGCCCCATCTTAGTCCCGCTACAACACGAAGCACGTCTATAAAGCTGACCAGTTTGGTCCGTAGCGCCGTGATATGCTTCGACCAAGATAGGTTGCGGTCTATAACAGCACCTAATATCTGTAATGTGTGACAGCAGGAATTTCTGCTCCGTCAGCGAAGATGGGATACCGCGTCATTGACTTTCTTGTGAACGCCAATGCTGCACACTTTGCCGGTGAAAGTTGCAAGCCTTCACGGCGCAAGTACTTGGCTGTTATTGACGTAGCCTGTTGTAGTCTTGCTCAGCATTTGTGGACGCGTTACTCCAGAGGCCCATACGCAAATATCCGTCTGCATATGCTCTTATTTTAACATTGTCAGGGAGCTCCGCTCCAATACCAATGAGCGTGATGTTGAACAATGTGGGGCTGAGGACCGCGCCTTGTGGAACACCACGGTTGACGTAGTGCCTGCCGGTGTCACCATCAGCCGTCGACATGAAAATGGTACGTTCGCTGAGATAGTTGACAATCCATGCGTAAAGTCGACCCCCTACGCCAACGTCTTCAAGTGCGTCGAGAATGGCCTCATGAAGGACGTTATCGTAGGCACCTTTTATGTCCAAAAAAATTGCGCCCACTATTCTCCGACGTTGTCTTTCCTGCTCCACAGAGGAAACTAGGTCTATAATTCCGTCTATAGATGAACGACCCCTGCGGAAACCATTCATGAAATCTGGCAAGGTGAAAGTATTCTCCAAGAGCCATTCCAGTCTTGTAAACATCATACGTTCCATTACCTTGCCCACGCAACTGGCTAAGGCGATTGGTCTGTAGGAAGAGAGCTCGTTGGAGCACTTGCCTGGTTTCAATAGGGCCACTATGCGGCTGCACTTCCAGTTATCCGGCACTCTCGCCGTGTCCCACATAGCATTGTAGAACGACAAAAGAGCTTTCCGTGCTTCTTGGCTGAAATGGGAGAGAGCCGAATAAGTGCTGCCATCAGGTCCTGGCGCGGAGGAGTGTTGGGAGGCTGAGATCGCAGCGTCGAGCTCGTGCAAAGTGAACGGCAAGTCGAGACGTTCGTCACGGGAGGTGGTGAGGCATAATATGACGGTGATCCCGTTGAGAAGGACGAGCCTACGAGGCAATCGCAATATTCTTTTGCTATATTTCCACTTCGCTCCCGCCTTGCTTTAGGGCCACACCTCGGAAAGATAACAGGGTTTCCTGGGATCCGAGGAACCACAAAACTTTCTCCACCGTTGCCTGTCGAGTTTATCGAGGTGTCGGAAGTACATGTTTGCTGTGCTTGTCGGATGTAGACAGGTCTGATGGCGATCTCGTCCTCCTGTATTTTCTTTCAGCGCGGCGACAAATCGCACGCAGGTGCGCGTATTGTGCGTCAACCTGCGATCTGGGTTTCGACACACTGATGAGTCTGGTATTTGCTGTCAAGGCTGACACTATAAACGCCTTCTATTTCAGAAATCCATGAATGTTGCCACAGTGAATATCACAGATGCTTGGAAGCCTTGTCAGTCTACGCTTCGTACAGAACGGGGAGATGAACGGCGGAATCCTTTAGTTGTATACGCGTCGGGAGGTGGTCACTACAGTGCGTTTCTACATCTAGACACAAAGAGGTTGTAGACAGCAGATTCTAGTCACAAAACAAACGTCCAGGCAGCTGCTGTATGATGTGCCACGAAGGAAAGTGGGGGATCCATTGTTGATGGTCATGAGGCCCCGATTTAGCACAAAATCAGCCATGTCCCTGCCGCGGTTGTTCATCGAAGCAGAGCCCCACATTGGATGGTGTGCATTGAAACCTCCTACTAGAACGTGCGGGCTTGGGCAAGCTTGGAACACAGACGAGAGGTGACAACAGTCAACGCGGCTTCTGGGAGGAATATATCAACCAATGAGAGATATCGAACGTCGCTTGTGCTTCATAGTCAGGCACATATAATCATTTGAAGCATGAGGAGCGACGTCATGCCTCACGTACGTCAAATCACTACGTATACATATAATCACTTTGCTCGCACTTCGGCCGCCGCGAAAACCATAGTATCAAGTATCCGGGTATCCGAAAAGGTGATACCATGTTTGGCTCACATATAACGACCACAGGAAACTGATATTAAACATCCATTGCCGAAAGTCAGACAGCCTACTTCGCAAACCTCTTGCGTTCCACTGCATTATAGCAGATGCATGTACTCTCTCTTCGAATGAAGTCGCATGTTGTTCTATGGAAGCGCTACTAGGAGCGGTTCCAACACATTGAGGATCTGCACTGCTGCCTTCGCGCCCGGCGTCTGTAGCTCGCAGAGAATGGCACATAGGGAATTTAGCAGGTTCTACGTCTTGTCAAAGTTTTGCCTATCCTTTTCAGCCACCTTTGGAGTTGCAGCCCATGATGTGGTCGTCCTTATGCTCCAGACGGTACTGAAGGCCAATCTGCATCTGAAGCATCTTCCTGCATGGCTGGCTCGGCCCGCTTTTGTGCAGCACTCGGTCGGGTGCACTCCAGACGGGAGTAGAGGCTTTACACTGCGTCGTCATTTGTTTATTTTGTGCTACAGTCGATCTATCACTTCGGTGGCCGCTGTGGTTCTGTTAGCGTCGGCGTTTTGAACGGCGTCTCTGACGACGAATAGATGAGACAGCCTCTCTGTGTGTCGAGTTGTCCCTCACCATCTTCCTCAGTATGCGCATTTCTTCTTTTATCTTCGGGCAATCTTTCGATGTCGCGTCATTCGGACCGGAGCAGTTCGGGCACTTGGAGGGAGCCGCAGCGTCACAGTCGTCAATCTTATGAGGTCCTCCGCACCGCTGGCAAGTTATCACACTTTTGCACACGGCGCTGACGTGTCCCTAACTTGCAGCACTTGTGGCACTGCAAGGGCCGTGGCACGAAAGTGCGCGCGGGATGTCTGACGTATCCAACCTTGACGCTTGGAGGCAGAGACTCAGAATCAAAGACTATTTTAATGCATCGAGATTGCCCGAAGCGGCGGACGGTCGCGATTCTGACTGTTGACGTTACAAGCCTCTGAAGATCAGCGTCGGTGATGTCAATGTCCACGTCACTTATGACTCCAATCGTTGTTCCTTTCCCGTGAGCAAGGAACGAGGAGCGCACTGAGATACTTCCCAGCTGCGTCACGGCCTTCAGTCTCTCGAGGAAGAACAAGTGCGTTCGGGCATAGTTGGGCCTTGAACTGCTCTCATATTTTCTCGCAATTCTGAGAATTCTTGACGACCGCAGATCAAGCGAGACGGAGGACGTCGTCCCTCGAGATGGGGGACCATCACCCCGACGAGGCCGCGGGCCCCAGCCGTCCTGCCGACTGATGGACCGAAGATGGGTGACCGTGTCGTCGCAGTCGCTCGTTGCGATTCCAGCGACAGCTCATCCGTTGAAGAAATGGAGTCTGAAGCCGATTTCACGACATTCACCACCCGGTGGTTGAAAAGAAAGCTTCGAAGGACATCAAGTTCGAGGGACTTGCAACCAGCGACAGATCATGGCAAGCAGTCTTTCACAATTTCATACGTGCCTACCTCTACGTCAGACAATTTGAACTCGCTTAACAGGCAGTCCTTAACGAAATATTTCGAGCGGGTCGCACCAGCGCAAGTGACTGAAATCCGCATCAATAGTAGGAAGAATATATTGTCAGTCGATGTGACAAATCATGGTGTTTTAACACGGTGTTTTAACGCTCTAGTGTTTTAACATAGTCCCTTAACATGGTGTTGACCAAAATTGGCGTCGGAGGGTAAGAGGGTTTGAAGAATATGACTGCCTGGTCATGACATAAATAACGGGACAATCCTGTCGCGTACGTCGTCAAACCCTTTCTGTAGCATAGCCATGGCGTGCGCATAGCAGCACCGGACCAGCAATGTATCAACGTAGTCAGCAGAATGAAAAGAACGTTTATTGAAAAGTGTAGAACGTATTTATAGGCAACACAGTGTAGACAGATAACGATGCACACGCGGTAGTAGCAATAGTCCGATGTGGTGCAGGCGGCCAGCTGAGGCGTCACAGGTGCGCGCGCCCCACACACACACGCACAGACCACGTGAAGATACAACATTCCTTCCCCCTTAGAAGTGAAAGCGTTGTACTGGCTTGCGTTCTCTTGTAGAACGCCTGAGGGCTTGTGGGGTGACACCGGTATTTATCGGGACCGCCGTGATCTTTGGTGATGCACGTTGTGCAGACCCAGCATCCTTAGGGAGGAACCCAGAAGACAGGCCGTCCTCCGTGCTCCCCGCTGCCGGAGGCGATCGTTCTGTTGCTTGGTCTTGCTCGCTGCAACATGTGGCAGTTGTTATTGGTGTCTGATCACTTCGCGAGTCCTGTCGCGGGCGAAGCTGATCTACATGCCGTTGGACGACCCCGTCCGAAGTGCTCACGGTCACCATTCTCGCTCCAGACGTCGCCTTCACATTGGCAGGCATCCATTTGCTCCCTGCACCATAATTGCGGGCGTATACGTCACTTCCTGGTAGCGGCAGCCAGTCCTCTTGGTCTTCTTTTGATCCTGTAAGGGCTGGAGGAAAACATGTGTCCAAGCGTGAGCGTATTTGGTAACCTAAGAGTAACTCTGCTGGGGATTTACCGCACTTTTGCGGCGTCCTCCGATAGTTAAACAGCAAGCGTATCAGGTTCTCCTCCAGCTTCCCTCTCCTAATTTTTCGAAGGCCATCTTTGATAGTTCGCACTGCCCTTTCCGCTGCACCATTAGACTGGGGGTGGTAGGGAGCACATCGGAGGTGCACTATGTTGTTGTTTGCCACGAATTCCTCAAAATCATGGCTGGAAAACTGAGTCCCGTTGTCGGAAACGATTGTGCGTGGTATCCCAAACCTGCTGAAAATGCCACGCAAACAGTTAATGGTGGTTTCCGTTGAAGCATGTGACAAAGGTACGGCTTCGAGCCATTTCGTGTGGGCGTCAACTACGACGAGTATCATTTTGCCGCAGATCGGCCCCGCGTAGTCAATGTGGATGCGGGACCACCTTTCGCCGGTTTCAGGCCACTTGACAACGGGCGCCGCGGTTGGCATCGGTAAATTTTGAACACAATTCTGGCACTGAGCAGACACCTCTTCAATATTTCTGTCTAGGCCTGGCCACCAAAACAAAGAGCGCGCGACAGATTTCATTGCCGGCGAACCCTGGTGAGTCTCATGTAAAAGCTGCAGCACTTGTACTCTTGATTCGGCTGGTATTATGACCCTATTGCCCCAATAAACAAGGTCATGTGCAACGGACAGCTCTAGCTTACGGTCAAAAAATGGCGGTATGTCCCTTGCCAGCCCATTTGCGTGTCTGGGCCACCCTGTAGTATGTATCGTTTGACTTCTACTAGGACGGGATCTGACGCGGTGAAAGCCTTCAGCTCACGCGTTGTCACGGCACCCCCTTCAGGTGGTTTCGCGAGAGTACATATTCGAGTGGCTCACCGTCGTCTTCAGTTTCCGTAGTTTGCAGCGGCAGTCGGCTTAGGGCATCCACATTCAGCATCTGTCGTCCTGGGCGTGCTGCAGCTGGTACCGGTAGGCCCCCAGCTGAAGCGCCCACTGTTGTATCCGGGCAGCGGCCATGGTGGGCGTCTGCCTGTCTGACGTCAACAGGCCCAGCAACGGCTGGTGGTCAGTCACCAAGGTAAATTCCCGACCTAGAAGGTAGTCGCGGAATTTAGTTACGCCAAATACCAGTGCCAGTGCCTCTCGCTCGAGCGGTGAATAGTTGCGCTCTGCCTGTGTTAACGTACGCGAGTGAAACCCGATCGGCCTGTGAGCGTTTCCGATCGTGTGAAACCAGACCGCGCCCACTCCGTATGGAGACGCGTCGCACTCAAGTTTTAATTCCTTCGAAGGGTCGAATGGACGAGAACCTTGGCTGCTTTGAGGCTTTGCTTAGCAACCTTAAACGCAAGTTCTTGAGGCTGTTCCCAGTGCCAGCGCGCATTCTTTTCCAGCAGCTGATACAAAGGAAAAAGTGTGGTAGACATGTTCGGCAGAAACCTCGCGTAAAACGTAATCATTCCCAAAAAAGAACGCAGTTCGGTGACGTTACGGGGGCTCTGTGCCTGCATGATAGCGTCGAGGTTTTTCTCTGTCGGATGAAGCCCATCGCGATCGATGCGATGCCCGAGATAGGTAACTGCTGGGCTGCGCAGCTTGCACTTATCGTGTCTCAACTTTACGCCTCTCTCTCGAAAACGCTCCAAAACGTTTTTCAGCCTTTCGCCACTGTCGCTTGATTTTTCAGAAATGAGCACGTCGTCAAGATAAGCTTGTGCACCCACAAGACCAGCTACCACCTCATCCATTTTTCTTTGGAATATCGCGGGTGCAGAGGCTATTCCGAAAGGCAGTCGGTTGTAGCAAAAAAGCCCTTTTGGTGTGTTTCTTTGCAAATTTTCTTTGCAGAATCATCCAGTGCCACTTGATTGTATGCGTCCCGTAAATCCAGAGTGCTGAAACAATCCCCATCGTGTAGTTGCGCAAACATATCTTCAATGATGGGCAAGGGGTATTGTTCAGTGGCGCATGCGGGGTTCACTGTGGCCTTGAAATCGCCGCAGATTCTCACTGCGCCGTCTTTCTTAAGAACTACGACTATAGGCGACGCCCATTCCGAGTGTGCCACCGGTGACAACACGCCCAAGGAAACTAACAGATCAAGTTCAAGTGACACGCGGTCGCGTAGCGCATATGGAACGAGTCTGGCCTTACAGAACTTAGGTACGGCGCCTTCCTTTAGGTGCAGACTGACCGGAGGGCCTGTGATGAGCCCCAGTTCCTCGGAAAACACGTCGTGGAAGTCGTTGAATATGCTGTTCACACTGGACTTGCCCGTTTGTTCTGTGGGCTCCGAGACTCCTGCAACGCAAACCACCGGAACACCAGCGACGTTCAGCAGCTGAATTAAATCTCGACCGCAGAGGCTTGGTCCCGCACAGTCTAACACGGTCAGCGCGCACTCCACGTCGCTCCCTTATGTGAAACACTGAGCGCAAGATCCCCAAGCACTGGCAGTCGTCCTGAGTAGCAGGATAATTTCACACTGGATGGTCCCAGTTTCGGCCATTGGTCGCGGTGCTTCTCGTACAGTTGACGTGGGATGACACAAACGGGCGACCCATTATCGACTTCCATGGTAAGCTGCACACCACACCAAGAGAACGTCCGGCGAATGGGTGGTACCAGACAGCTCTTCCGTTCCGAGGCCAAGGTCCAGATGTGTGCGCTGCTTCGTGTTCGTCGTCTGTCGAACCTTCCGTCCCCGTGAGAATGTTGGTTTGTGCCCTCCTTGCTGTTCCTTGCTCGCGAGCACCGCGGCCTCGGCATTTCCTTGCAAGGTGACCGCGTCCTCTACAGCGATAACAGCGAGCGTTAGACCAGGTGCAACAGGTCTCATTGTGCTTTGCACTACCGCATCTTGAGCATTCTTGACGTGCAGCACTCCGCCTCTCGTCTTGCGGTGTTTTCTGCTGATACGCTTCTACTTTCAACACTGGTGCCAAGGCCGATTCGTTCATGTTTTTCACGCCACTATCTGCAGCTTCAGCTGAGAGGACCATCACTTCAGCGTCTTCTAATGTTAATTCCTGCTTCGCAAGTAGCTGCTTCTGCAGTGCCCTTGACCGGACACCACACACAATGTGATCTCGTAGCATGCGATTTAAAGCACCGCCAAAATTGCAATTATCAGCGATTCGGCGAATGTCGACTAGAAATTCATTAATGGGCTCCCCCTCCGCTTGACACCGACTGAAAAACTTGTAACTTTCCGTGATTTCATGTCGCTTCGGATCGTAGTGCTCACTCAACACTTTCACGACTTCTTCATAAGTCAGCGCATTCGGCTTGCGTGGAGCCGCCTTCCCTGCCAGTACTTGTATCGTGTGCGTGCTTAAGCAGCCACCAGCAATGCTCTTTTCTTAGTCGAGTCTTCAATGGCATTCGCTTCGAAGTATGCTTCGACTTTAATAAGGTATGGCGTCCACTTATCTTGCCTTCTTCGAAGTCCGGAAGCTGGTGGTGAGCCATGATCGCCTTGGTTGCTCGGTCTTTCGTAGTGTCAGGTTCAGGGTCGTCTTTCACTGCATGGGTGGTGTACATCTTCGTCGCCACTGTAGCATAGCCATGGCGTGCGCATAGCAGCGCCGGACCAGCAATGTATCAAGGTAGTCAGCAGAATGAAAAGAACGTTTATTGAAAAGTGTAGAACGTATTTATAGGCAACACAGTGTAGACAGATAACGATGCACACGTGGTAGCAGCAATAGTCCGATGTGGTGCAGGCGGCCAGCTGAGGCGTCACAGGTGCGCGCGCACACACACACACGCACAGACCACGTGAAGATACAACACTTTCCTTCATACACTTGTGACACATACCCGTATACCATGAACCGCAGTGTGCGGGTATGCGCCACAGGCGATTGACAGTTTGTCTACTCAGGAACGGTGAGAGAGACATTGGTAATTTAAATGCCAGAGCGTTAATAAAAACAGACACCGGCAGCGTAGACCCGACGAATGCAAGGAATAAAAATTAGGACCCCGGCAGGAATCGAACCCAAGGATTCTGCATGCCAGTCAGGTATACTACCACAGAGCCAGGCCAGATCAAGAAACTGCTTTGGAAAAAGACGCCATGCGGGCGTAATGTCGGCGCAACTCTGTTGTAGTTATAGTGCTGGCTATCTAATTTTTATAACAAAGCATTACACACTAATATGTACTACTATGATACAGGCGTCTTGTCGGGTTAACGTTAATTGTGGTGCACTGTTGACTCCGCTTTTATGGCAGTATAATAAACATTAAATTTTATTATTTGATTCAGCAATCTATACTCAAGCGTTGCTCGACCCCGGAGGTCCATTTAAACGTCAGTATAGTGGGCGTGCCTGGTAAGCCCAATATGGGCACACAACTCCTCTATTTATAAAACCACGTCGATCTACGTCGCAACGCGTGGCTCAAAGCCAAAAAATGCAGTATAGATCCACTGGTTGACTGCCTCGCATGAAACTGATTTCCGCAAGACGTGGGATCTGCCGAAATTTTTAGAAATGCAGCTTTCCAGCCTGTGCGAATAGTTCCGAAAGGAATGCAAGAGTTCACGGTCCATTCCTTCTTATGCTATGCTCAGTTATGACCTAACAAAAAACGTCCGCCCACAGCCATCGCGGGCCATGCCGCAGAGAATTTGCATCAGTGCTCACTCCAATAACGCTTGTAACTTCAGCACTTCTCGAGCGCTTCAGCTAGGTGACTCTCCCATAGAAGCCCGTGTTTATGTCGCTGGCTTTTAGGTCAGAAACAAGAGCGTCCTGGCAGATTTCGTCAGGGATTCTGGCGGCATTGCTCCGCCACAAATAATGTTTTGTGTATTAACAACGAACCTTTATTTTTAGCATGCGCAATACTTATATTGGCTGAGAAAGTGTACTCACGGTTCGAGGGTAAAACCGCTAGCTCGACTGTCTTCCACAAGTGAAGGATGCGCGCGCCGCCACGTTTCTGTGGGCGGAGTTGTCACTTTAGAGGCGAGGCACCTTAGGGTCTCGGCGTGTCGGTGTGCATCGTGAATCGTCGTCTTCTGTAGGGACGGTCCATTTGCTTGCACGCAAGAGAGGGCACCAGCGCCTCAGCGCTCAGCGTCTCATAGAGAAAGAAAGAATGGGCGTCTGGCGAGAGAGAGCGAATGGCGCGCGTTGACTATGGAAACGCTCTTTCTGCGATGAAAGCTGAACTACCAGCTCGCAAGGAACGAGAACGCGCCCTCGCCCCCGCGATTGATGACTGCATTCCAGAGGAGACATGCCGAATTCCAGAGCTGTGGCGCCACAAGCTCTGGGTTCTCCACTACCCTCGCAACATGCACTCGCAGACACACGAAGGCAGACGAGGGGCGCGCTCTCGGGCCCTCGGACACCAATATTGATCCAAGCAGGGTGTATACTACGTTGATCTGGCAGGGCCGTCGCCCACCGGATTCTACACGGCCGCCGTAATTCACCAGGACCAACGCGTTAATGGTCTCTCCTATCGGGCTATCAACTCCGCGCGGGCAGATGAGGTAGCAATAGCGCTTGCCGCCTCGGACACGAACTCGAGGGTGATCATCACAGATTCGCGCAGAGCCTGTGTGTAACGAGCTGTATATGGCGAGACAGAGCTCAAAACGACGTGCTCGTGTTTGTGGGAAAACAACCACGATGACTTAACCGTCATCGGGACAATAACGAGGCCGTTTATGCATGAAGAAAATCAGTGTATTTACAGAGGATGATGGAACTCTAAAGATAGTAAAAAGATAGAACAAGCGCTAAGAGTGCGAACGAGAAGTCAACGATTGAACGACGCAAAGAGTGAGTTCACCGGGGCATAGCGGAGGTCAATTCCTGGGAGAGGGCTCACGGCTCAACGACGTTGAGTGAAGGCACTCGATGCCTGGGTAGCGTGGTAGTTGCGCTGCTAGCTGCGGTCGGCAGCGCTGCTCACCACCGGGGTCGTTGACCTTGAACGCGCATGGCTCCTGCTACGCTGCTCACGAATGCTGGCCGAGGCTCTCCTGGGTAGACACGTGGCTCACCTGGCGGGAACGTCCTGCGACGTTTCAACCACGCCAGGCCCGAGGTGGTCCGGGTTCGGCCCCAGGTACGAGGACGGCTGGTTTGGCCCCAGGTGCTTGGACGGCTGGTTTGGCCATAGGTGCTTGGACGGCTGGTTTGGCCCCAGGTGGGAACCTGCTGCTACGTCGAGTCCGGAACCCGACAGGTCTCTGTTCCCGCGCCCTGGTCCTTCGATCGCCGGCCACGTCTGCCTATCTTCTTCCCCTTCTTTTTTCCCGTCTCGTTCCACCGCGTCTCGCGCCACCGCGTCTCGCGCCGATTCCACCTGTCGTCTTCCGCGATGGTCTCAGAGGCGCGCCGTTCAAACGCGTTTTCCCGCGCTTCACTGTTCACTTGGCCCTTCACACACGGCCGCTTATCACATCACACTGTGACACCTACCTGGCGGGCGAGGTCTCACTTTAGCCTACGAAATTCTAAAGCGAGCCACGAGGGATTCGGACCCCTCAGCTAAACGCATCATTTGGACTCCGGGCCACCAGGGCCTTCGAGGTAACGAGGCTGCGGACGCGGCCGCCCGCGCGCTTATCCCCCGGGCACCTCACCCAGGCTTTTCCGGCTCACAGATGCAACCGCTTCTGCGATTCAAAGAAATTCTGGCTCACTATTGCGAACGCCATCGGCTTTTCCCGGTCCCTGCCAAGGGCCTGAGTAAAGCCGATGAACGAACCTTAAGGCGCCTGCAAACCAACACCTTGTTGTGTCCTGCAATAGTAAAACATTTTGACCCGAAAGTTGATGGGCGGTGCCCTCACTGTGGGGAAGTCTCCGATAACTTTCACATGGTTTGGGCATGTCAGTTGAATCCTTCCATTCCCCCTAACGCTTCCCCTACTAGAGAGGCATGGGAGGCAGCCCTACTCAATTGCTCAGGCCTGGAGTCTCAACGGGCTCTAGTCCAACGGGCGCAGGTAGCGGCGTTGTCCAGTGGAATGCCGGAATAAGGACTCCCCCTATGTAAAGGGTCCTTTTGGGCCTGCAAACTCTCATTTTATTGAATAAAAGTTTTTCACACACACACAACGCCGACGCAGGCAGCGTCTGCTAGCGAGTTTCTTGACTGAAAAAATTGCCTGCTCCCGCTGCACAACCGCTCGCCGGCCACCGCGTATATATAGACATTAGAGCTTGACCTGCGATGCAGTGCCTGTGGGAGATTTCTCTTGTGCGTACTTGTACAACAAAGATTCGCAGCGTGCAGGTTAACTAAAAGCGGACTGCGGGTCTTTGTGTCTAATCTCTCTTCTGTACCTCATTTATCTGATTGTCCACTAGCAGTGATTTTGCTCCGCGAAACACCGGCGCACACTGCATGCTTCGCCCCTCCACAGGTTTCACGTTAGTGCAGCTGAAGCACCCTTCCCTACATGCATCGCCCCTCCCCAATTTTCCTCTTAGGTTGTAAACGAGATGGTTGTTTCCAGTTATTAGAAGGATATAGAACAACAAAATGTAATTAGTTGGACAGCCTGCAGAGTTGCCGTTGAGCAGGTTTGAACAGCTGTAAGTCAAGATAAAAGTAACTATGCCGTTTTATTAGCGCTGAACTTGTCGTCATAGAGGATATAGGCAATACTATGAATGCAGTTGTCATCGCTGAGCCATAAATAATATTATATTGAAGGAGCGAAAGTTCAGAACAAAGGGAAAACAAATTCTCCCTCTTGAATGTGCTCCAAACCACAGGTACGTTGCAAATAAAGAAACGCATTAACGAAAAAGAAGAAAGAAAAAAGAAATATTATAGCCTGAATCTGCCTGTCACCAGTGCTAGGCCAGGGGGTGGCATACCAGGCCCGAGCCTCGCCCGCCCCCCCCCCCCCCCCCCTCGCCGAAATTTTTTTCGCCATGGCATACAAAGCACAAAATGACACTCGACCACATCTGCCTGCCCGAGAGAGAGAGACAGATAATCTCTCTTCCCTCCTCCTGACCCTCACTTCCCTTTCCTACCCCCTCGCTATGCGATACTATCAAGGCTATGCTATATTCTTTCAGCGTGCCTGGACAGACGAGTGGTTAAGACGCTCGCCTTCGGATCGTGGGTACGCGGGTTCGAATCCCGACGCCTCGTTAGGAATGTCTTTCGTCAAGATTTTCTCTCCTTCTTTGCTTTCTCTCTCTGTTTCTTTTTCGCTCTCACTTAACAAAGGCTTTCTGTCCTTTGAATGGGGCGGCTTGCCCAGGTACACATTTTATTTTTTGACGGCTGCGGGTGTGGAATTTGTGCGTGTGGCATATTTAAAAAAAGTCGTGAGCCTTTCTCTAATGGGAAAAAAAAGGGTGGGGGGGCCGCGAAGCTTGGCGTGCGTGTGCCTGGCGTACTTTCTTTCTTTCTTTCTTTCTTTCTTTCTTTCTTTCTTTCTTTCTTTCTTTCTTTCTTTCTTTCTTTCTTTCTTTCTGATAGTATGCGTTAAATAGATTAGGTACGGTGAGCGTCTTAGAGGCGAGATAGCGACGGGACAGCAGTCAGTTCCCCGAAACGGAGCCAGCACGAGCACCAACCACAACAACCGTCTTCTTCATCGTTCTCTACGGTAACCGTATTTATCACTACAATCACTTACCGGCAGAAAAGGAGCCATTCTGGCGACCTATGGCACAGGTAATACTGGTGGGTCGTAGTGAGGTTTCAATCGATCGACATGAACAGTCTCGCGCCCGCGGCGGCGTTGATCCGTAGGTGGCTGAAGAGGCTCAATTACGTAGTTGACCGGTGAAGTCTGGCGTAGGACCCGGTAAGGACCGTCATACTTAGGGACGAGCTTTGCGGAAAGGCCGGGGGCAGATGAGGGCACGCGAAGCCACACGATTGTTCCAGGTGAATATGACGAAGCAGATAAGTTTCGGTCATGAGAGTGTTTCTGGCGGGCCTGGTCGTGCGTGGTAAGCGAGCGTGCGAGCTGCCGACATTCTTCGGCATAAGTGGCGGCTTCGGCTAGAGTCGTAGTTTCTGAGGGGTCCGGTCGGTACAGAAGAATAGTATCCAAGAACGAGGAAGGTTCCCGACCATAAAGCAGGAAGAACGGAGAAAACCCCGTAGTAGACTGAATGGCGCTGTTGTAAGCATACGTGACAAACGGCAGTATGCGGTCCCAATTCGTGCGGTCATCGGAAACATATATGGAGAGCATGTCGCCGAGTGTGCGATGGAAGCGCTCGGTCATCCCGTTTGTTTGCGGGTGATATGCGGTAGTAGTTCGATGGGCAACGTTGCATTCGCGGAGGAGGGCTTCTACGGCTTCGGATAAGAAGGAACGTCCGCGGTAACTGAGTAGCTCGCGAGGTGCACCATGCCGAAGAACGAGCTTTCGAAGGATGAACAAGCCGACCTCACGCGCTGTGGCCTCTGGAAGCGCGGAAGTTTCAGCGTAGCGCGTGAGGTGGTCCACAGCGACGATCACCCAGCGGTTGCCATCTGGTGTGTACGGTAGGGGACCGTACAAATCGATCCCGATGCGGTCGAACGGCCGAGAGGGACAAAGGCAGAGGCTGGAGTGGCCCTGTGGTCGTGTGCACAGAGCTCTTCCGGCGTTGGCACCTGGAGTATGAACGGACGTACTGCCGAACAAAGCGGTACATTCCGCGCCAGTATTATCGAGTCCGGAGGCGTGCATATGTCTTCACCACACCAGCATGGGCGCATTGCGGATCCGCGTGAAAGGAGGCACAGACGTCGGAACGTAGATGGCGAGGAATTACCAGCAACCATTCGCGGCCATCAGACAGGTAGTTTCGGCGGTATAGGAGGCCATCACGGATTTTAAAGTGGCGAGCAGTGCGTCGAAGCGAGCGGTTGGTTGTACGTGGAGACGCCTGAGACAGATACTCTAGGACAGAGGCTATCCATGGATCCTGGCGTTGCTCAGATGACATGTCGGCATGTTCAAGAGATGAACAATCGCAGCTCGAAATAGACGCAACACCATACTCATGGGGAAGCGGCGAACGAAAAAGAGCGTCGGCATCCGAATGCTTACGGCCTGACCGATAGATGACACGGATGTCATAATCTTGAAGACGGAGCGCCCAACGAGCTAGGCGACCAGATGGGTCTTTTAATGACGATAACCAGCACAAAGCGTGGTGATCAGTCACGACGTCGAATGGGCGGCCATATACGTAAGGTCGAAATTTCGTGATTGCCCAAACGATGGCAAGGCATTCTTTTTCCGTGACTGAGTAGTTCTTTTCTGCTTTTAGTGAGAGTGCGATTGGCGTAGGAAACGACATACTCGTCGAAGCCAGATTTACGCTCGGCAAGAACAGCGCCGAGGCCTACTCCACTAGCGTCCGTGTGGATTTCGGTTGGAGCATCCGGGTCAAAGTGGCGTAGGATAGGTGGGGATCTCAGAAGATGGCGTAAAGAGGCGAACGCTTTGTCGGAAACGGAAGGCCACGCCGAAATGTCTTGGTTGTCGGCAAGTAGCTGTGTGAGTGGGGCGATTATCGTCGCGAAATCGCGCACAAATCTGCGAAAGTACGAACGAAGGCCTATGAAGCTACGGAGTTCTTTTAGTGTAGACGGCCTGGGAAAGTCGGCGACAGCGCGAAGCTTGGCAGGATCGGGACGGACACCATCCTTGCTGACAACGTGCCCTAAGATGGTAAGCTGGCGTGCGGCGGAATTGCACTTCTTCAAGTTCAGCTGCAGTCCCGCGTCCGCAAGGCAAGTGAGGCAACTTCAATACCTTTCATAATGTGCCGGATTTTGTCAGTATCAGACATGTCTGGATTGACACGACGGCAGAGGTCCACAACATCCTCGATATAAGACGTGAATGTCTCACCAGAACGCTGCGCACGGCCGCGCAAGCGCTGTTCGGCGCAGAGCTTGCGAACAGCGGGTCGGCCGAATACTTCCGCGAAGCGTGTCTTAAAGGACGACCAGTTAGGAATGTCAGCTTGGTGATTGTTAAACCACAGCTGTGCTACACCCGCGAGATAGAAGTGAAGGTAGCCAAGTTTATCGGCTTCATCCCACTTATTGTGCGCGATTACTATTTCGTATGAAGATAGCCAGTCTTCGGCGTCTTGCTCGTCGGAGGCGTTGAAAATCCCTGGATCCCGCTGTCTTGGCATGCCGGAACAGGTAAGAGATGGAGTTGGGGTAGCAGCTTGCTGGGCCATGTCGCCAGGAATCGACGAGGCGGGGGGTAGAGTCCGAGAACGAAGTTCCAGGGTGAAGAACCCAGCACCTCCACCAATTGATAGTATGCGTTAAATAGTTTAGGTACGGTGAGCGTCTTAGAGGCGAGACAGCGACGGGACAGCAGTCAGTTTCCCGAAACGGAGCCAGCACGAGCACCAACCACAACAACCGTCTTCTTCATCGTTCTCTACGGTAACCGTATTTATCACTACATTTCTTTCTTTCTTTCTTTCTTTCTTTCTTTCTTTCTTTCTTTCTTTCTTTCTTTCTTTCTTTCTTTCTTTCTTTCTTTCTTTCTTTCTTTCTTTCTTTCTTTCTTTCTTTCCTTCTTTCTTTCTTTCTTTCTTTCCTTCTTTCTTTCTTCCTTTCTTTCTTTCTTTCTTTCTTTCCTTCTTTCTTTCTTTCTTTCTTTCTGCCCGCTCACAATTGTTGCCTTCCTCCATGCTTTTTCGTTTCTCCACTTCTCACCAATGAGACCTTAGCGGCAAAGTATATCCTCCTCCGGGCGAACGTAATGCGACACGTAATTTGTATCTGCCGAGGTGTTCCTCATGGCTGGGATGGCATATACTTGTACCTGTCGCCGCCTTTGCCTCTTTTACCTTTATCCGCTTTTACCTTTGGCTTTATCCAACATCACGAGTGGTTGTCGTATGGTGGGAGATCAGTCAGGGCTTTTTACCTTTACCTGCTTTTAAGACGAATGTTTAAGGCGCTCGTAAGGGAATCGTTTTCATGCGAAGCGGACACCGATTAGCTGCCCATGCTGTATTTTTCGACATTTAGCTAGGTGCTACGAGTTGGACCGATGTTTTTTTTGCAAGTGGAGCAGTTGTGTGCACATCGTGGGCTTACGAGGCACATGAACTACGTGGCCACATAAAGGGTAACTTATGGTTGGACGTAACGTCAGCACTCACGTTAGAGCAGAGACGTCAGTTTTATCGAAACGAAGTACACGCTACGGTGGGATGATGCGAATATCGTACGTTAGCGCATTCCTCCGGGGTCGAACAACGCTCGAATATAGCCTCCTGAGTCATAAAAATACGTATGTAATGTTTATGAGGCTGCCCTAAAAGCCGAGCCAACACTTGAGACACAACTGACGTTAACACGACATGAAGGAACGGCAGATATAAACTGTCAGTCACCTGTGGCGCATACCCGTAAACAGCGACCCGTGGTAAACGGGTATGTGCCACACGTGACTGCAGGAAAGGGTTTGACGACGTACGCGACAGGATTTTCACGTTATTCATGTCATGATCAGACAGTCATTTGCGTGAAATCCTCTTGACCTCCGATGCCAATATTGGCGTACACCAAGTTAAGGAGGCGATCACGAGAGCACCCAGACGTAGGCGGCTAGATAGATAGATAGATAGATAGATAGATAGATAGATAGATAGATAGATAGATAGATAGATAGATAGATAGATAGATAGATAGATAGATAGATAGATAGATAGATAGATAGATAGATAGAAACGCTCAAATTGCCTAGGGTTCGTTAAGAAATGCTTCGCATTTAAAAGGAGAAAAGTAAACGGAACAACGGCATAAAAGATTGAAAGAGAGAGAAAGTGATAAAAAGAAACAGGCACGTTATAAAGATAGAAGAAACAGAGAGCAAGACACAAAGAAAAAGAGAAAGAGAGAAACAGACAGAAACAAAGAAAGACAGAGAAAGAAGCACACAGAAAGAGACAGAGAAAGGTACATAAATGCACAAAAAAGAGATAGGAAAAATTCGGCAGATCCCACGTACCGTGGAAGTCGATGTTATGCGAAGCATGCAGCGGGAAGGTGACTTGGCGTATTTTTTTTTACGGAGCGAAACGTTACGAAGTGGTGCTAAAGATTTGCATATATTTTATACGCACACATATATGCTGAAGAGCCGCATACGTGTTATATAGCCAGTTGCTTACAGTTGGGTAAAGCTGGGAATGGCAACGTGGGTATTACCAACACCGGAAGCGGTAAGCTAATATGTACTGCTTATACTTATCGCATATGGTGGAGAAAGCACGCACGTTTCACGAACCCGTGTGCATGTGTAGAAGGGGTTCCTAAGAGTTCTTCAATAAGGTCATCATCACCGTAATCAGTGAGCACTAGACGCTGATCATGAATGTTATCGGATCTGGTCACGATCGCGGTGGTGAGGGGTCCATTTGTAGTGAAGTATGAGTTAAAGTACAGCTGTTAGAAATCTTTGGATGGCTGGGTCATTTCGGCGACAAATTGTCTGTATATAGAGCCGTCGATATGTCGAAGTCACCCATCGCGTTGGTGAGGTTTAGGCCGTTGAGGCTGGTAGGCCTGGATAGGGCTACGTAGACCAACATCAGTGGATGGCGCTTGTCGTATTCGTAGGCTACCTGGGCGTATGTGACCTACGTAGCCTAGTCTACAAAGCGGCTGTCAATCAATCTGTCTCATCCTCGGTCAGCATGAGGCCATCGCCCAACCTCGTAAGAAAGAAAGAAGACACTGCGTCATTCTGGTGAACTAAGTGCACTTTACGCTGCGATGATGTGAATATCATACGTAACGTTCGTTAATGTACTCCTCCTGGGTCGAGCGATGCTCCAATATAGCTTGCTGAATCATAGGAATACAAATGTAATACTTATTAGACTGCTATAAAAGCGGAGCCAACACTGGAATCACGGACGTTAATCTGATATGACTCCTGTATTGTAGGACTACATGTGTAGTGTTTATTGCTTTCTTGTAAAATGAGATACCCAGCACCACAACCACAACTCACGTTGCACCGCCATTACGCCTGCATAGGCTGTTTTTCCAAACCAGTTTGTAGACCTGGCGTGGCTTTGTGGTGGAATACGTGATTGCCACGCAGAATGCTTGGGTTCGATTCCTGCTTGGATCCTGATTTTTATTTATTCCTTTCGTCGGGTCAACGCTGCCGATGGCGGTTTTTCTTAACGCTCTCGCATTTATATTACTAATGTCTGTTCTCACCGTTCCTGGGTAGATATAAACTGTCAATCACCTGTGGCGCATACCCGTACACCGCGGCCGGTGTAAACGGGTATGTGCCACACGTGTCTGGAGGAAATGGTTTGACGACGCACGCGACAGGATTTTCACGTTATTCATGTCTTGACCACACAGTCATATTTGTCAAGTCCTCTTACCCTCCCATGCTAATTTTGGTCTACGCCAAGTTAAGGAGGCGATCACGAGAGCACCCCGACGTAGGCGGCTAGATAGATAGATAGGTAGATAGATACGTAGATAGAAACGCTCAAAGTGCCAGAGGTTCGCTAAGAAATGCTTCGCATTTAAAACATATAGAGAAAGAGAGAAACAAAAAGACACAAAGGGAGTATGCGAACGAAGCAGAGAGAGAAACAAGGAAGCCCAATTAGAGCAGCTGCAGGGGCTAGTTGGTGTTGCATCTTCGAAATTCGCGCTTTTTTTATCGTACGAGGACGGACTGAGTACACACACAAACACGTACGCGACAGGACTACGCTCTGTGTTTGTGTGTGCACTCAGTCCGTCCTCGTACGATAAAAAAAGCGCGAATTTCCAAGAAGGAAGCCCACCCAGCAGCGCTCTTTCTTCGGGCTTAGCACCACTAGCGCGAAGCTGCCATAATTTGTTTCGCCATCTCCACCAAAAAGATATCAAGCAATTGTAATCCGTCTTCATTATAATTCGTTGGCACGGCGTTAGCCGGCAATCCCAATGAGCTGCAGATAAGAAAATTTCCAGCACGGCCAGAGAAACAATCGTGGCTATACAGATAGCTTTGGTTAGCGGGGCGTACATATATTTGGCTCCATCGACAGCAGTCGGTCTTTATTTGCTATCCAGAGCGTGGGCCTGAATCATAGGCCCGATTAAAACAGCATAGTTCTCGGAAATGCTCACGCTTCTTCAAAACACGCCCGCTAATGACACAGGCAAGCGAATGTTTGTAGTATGCAGGGTGTTTAAGCTCACTTCCGCCAAGTATAGTTTTTAATTTCCCGTACACTTAAGGACAGCTGGACAGAAACTAAACCGGACATCCACGTTAGCATAGTACGAATAATCCACGTATCTGACCAAACCTTACAACATTTCCACTCGATATTTTTCGTTATAGGTAATATTCTGAAGGCTCATTAGGCGACGTTTGTTAATTGCCTTGCTTATCGGACTGGCAGTTATTTCGGCATGAATGAAATATTCCGACGTTTCAGAACAAGTGCTACGACTCTAGCGTTGAATATTTCTCGCTGCAGTTAGTAATTAATGAGATGATTAAGCAGTCTTTGCTAATTACCTGGCTTGGCGGAATGCAAGGAGTAGCATAGAACGTTAATAATGAGAAGAAGAAAGAAAAAATAAATTTAAAAAAAAGGAGGGGAAATTTCAAGGGTGGGTTCCCCATTGCACGACACCAGTGGCCGCCGCTGCTCGCCCGGACGGCTTCCCAAGGCTCCCCCAGCATCGAGAGTATCAGAGGCGATTGTACCTGCCTAGGTTTGCTTCGGCATTCAAAAGAAACATAACTACGTGATGCATACGGCTCAGATTAATACTGGACCAATTCGGCACGCGTAGCGCATATGTTCGTTTTTAAATAGCAGGCGCAAGTTAGCTGAGTCACCTTGCATAGCGTAAATTCAGGGTCAGCTTGCTTTTTCCCGAGGCTAGAGAGGTTACTCGTAGTCGTCAGACTGTTCTCTGTCGGCTACATACCCAAATGTCTTTTCTTATGATCTCGAATATGCGCTACACAGCGCGAGCTGATATCATTTCCCGATTTCTTTGAATTTCATCGCACCATCCAGTTTTCCTCCCGCTTAGGCCTCGTTTCGCGTCTTTTTTATATCGATTGTGTCAATAAATAAATAAATAAATAAATAAATAAATAAATAAATAAATAAATAAATAAATAAATAAATAAATAAATCAAATTCATTTGGCTGTCGTTACAGCGTCAGCAACATAACGAACGCGAATAAAAGAACAAAGCGCTGTTATTTGCATCTTGACATGGTTCGTTCCCCTGTCCTTTGCAGCGAAAACAACATAGATTGAAGAAAGAAACACCTTTTAGTTCTGTTACGTAGCAAAGGACAAGGAGACTTTAGGCGAAGTTCCTGAAAATAAATAAACGCGCTGTGGCAATCGGTTTCATGCGAAGTAGTCAGCGAGTACTTCTATGCTGTACTTTATGGCTTCGAGCCAAGCGTTACGAGGCAGATCGACGTGTTTTTGGAAGTGTAGTAGCTATGTGCACATCGTTGGCGTAGCAGGTACGTCGACAACACTGGCGTTTAAAGGGTAACTTATGGTGCGACCTACCTACGAAATGTAAAGAGGCACCTTAGTAATTAAAACTTTTTTCTCTTTCTTTTATATTTCTTTGAGGTTTCCACAGCAACTAAGGAAAAATCGGCTAGTATCCTTTCTTGAGCAAAGTACAATATTTCATATCGAATACGGCGAAGTGTGTACGTCAGGAAGATGAGCGCCAGCTTTGAAGGACAACCGGGCTTAGCGAGAGTCTTTAAACCGTGTCGTAGTCTACTTTCTATTTACAGTGAGGCTCCCCTAGTCTACCCTGTGCCGTCGTCGTCGTCATCATCATCATCATCGCCGTCGTCATCGCCTTAGTGATAGTAGTAGTAGTAGTAGTAGTAGTAGTAGTAGTAGTAGTAGTACTAGTAGTAGTAGTACTAGTAGTAGTAGTAGTAGTACTAGTAGTAGTAGTAGTAGTAGTAGTAGTAGTCGCAGTAGTTGCAGTAGGCGTCACCCACTTCCCATGACCAGAGGGCGGAGCGAATAAATAAAACGAAGGGATGATAACGAAACTTGAAATAATGAGGATCATGACGATTCTAAATGATGATAATGACGATGACTGCGATAATAGTGATGATGGCGAAGCTCGAAATGCGTAAGCGTGCGTATTTCAAATGTGCCGGCGTATTTACGACACCTCGTGATCTCGCTAACCAATCACATGCACTCGCGCGCTTGCAGCTTCGCACTCCGGCCGCTCTCACGGCGTGGCACTGGCTGAAGCTTTTCGTTTTCTGTTTGTTTTTCATTCTCTTTTTTGTAGCATCTTCTTTCTGTTCTCTTTCGTTCCCCCTTTTCTCCAGCACAGCGTAGCGAGCTGGTCAGTAAGAACGGGCTAACTGTCGCGCTCTTCCTCCAGTTCGTTTCCTTCCTTCCTAATTGGTGGTAATAGGCAAGGGGCGCAGATTGTTCTGATAAAGCAAAAGGCTGAAGAGATGCCAACCGGCACTTTGGACCTAAAAAGCACAGACGGGCCGCAGAGAGATCCAGAGTCAAGCCTTATTCGGAACAAAAACTGAACACACAAAGAAGAAACACAGCACCAGTGCCTAAGTGCGTGGCTTCAATGATAGTTTAGTAAAGGTCATAGAAAGCGGGTACATACCTGCGGGCGCTGAGTTCCTTGAGGAAGCTGCCGTTACCATGTATACATTCATACAAAAAGAATGGTTGACGCTGATGTGCTGCCACTGGCCTGTACCCGAAGGGCCTAGAAACGGAGTTACGGGCGATTGCCACGAAGTATGGCGAATTTTGGTCAAGCAGGCAAAGAAAAATGAGGCGAGGTTCATGATGGCAAAAGCGCAACTGGAACGGAGACTAAGGAAGAACACAGGACGAAGCGACCTGTGTTCTTCCCTAGCCTAGTTGCGCTTTCGCCATCATGAAACTATACTAACACGCCCAAAGGACAGTTATTCTATGAAAAACCTCAAGGTGTTCTACCAGAACATTTCTATGTGGATCGCCAGCTGCATGTCCTAGGGGTTACAGTGGCGCTCGTATCTCTCGTGTTGTGTGTTCTCCGGATTAATGGATGAATGGATGGATGAATGGAAGAGCTTCATTGAGGCCCAATAGGTCGCGCTACTTTCCTATCCCGAAGCGGGCCGCTCCCACATTGGTACCGAAAGGCCTAGCTTTTCGGCCGCTTCGCGGGCCCGTTGGACTGCAGACAGCTCTTCGTTTAATGTGAGACTGCGTATAGCGGCGTGCCGCCGCTCTTCGGTGTTGTCCTTGTCGCTGCGTAACGCGGAGCAACGTCAGAGCATATGACTAAGATCTATGGTGTCGTTGCATTTATCGCATGTTGTCCGGATAACTAATCTCAATTAACAGCGGGTTTGGATAGCCTTTTGTTTTTAAGAGCCTGAGCGTAATGACCTGAGTGGAGTCTGCTGTTATTAGGTGGCAGTTATCCTGAACTGGTTTGAATCCATTGGTACCTTGGCTAAGATAAGAACTGCACTGTGCATCAGCAAAAAAGCTTTTCCTCTGGGATTGTTCGAAGGAAAGAAGCTCGGTCATTCCCTAAGCCGCTGTGGAATGGTGGTGCAGGAAGGAAATAAGACACTCGGGAAGAAATTTAGAGACTAGGTCCAACTTCGACGCGTGTACCTGAAGAATGTGCTAAATTTCGCGCTACAGTTGCGATTTGCACAAGGGAAACTTTTTAACAGACCGCTTCAGTTGGGCATCCGCTGCAGCTCTGTGGATACAGGCTCTCATTAGAAATTTCTGACCTCCTGAGTTCGAAGAGCTGCTGCGTACGGTCAACTAGACCTGTCTAATAACTACTTAAGTGCATTTTTTTTTCACAACGCGCCTTGTAAACGTGTACCTTACAACTGACTATATAGCTACCCAGACTACATAAGATATCCGAGACTCTGCTGCTTAAGATTATCACATTTTTATCCTATTTATTACAATATTATTCTCCTATCTTCTACGTAAACTGTTTTGCTTCGAGGGTAGGGGACTTGGTAATCTGGTCATTTTGCCACAGCAAGCGGGGTAAAGAATAACCGCTGGTATTTTTTCGAGACATACGTGCGACTACCTACGTAACAGGAAACATGACAGCTGCCCACTTCACATCGTGACATGCTATCTCTCTTTAAATGGACACGGGATTATATTTCAAAGCACGGGTCATTTTTTGGCCACGCAGAGAACCACTTCCGCGCCAGCGTATCCGTTTTTTGTCTCCTACGTGGGCCGATAAAAATAATTCCCACCGGCATAACGCAACGGGCCATACGTATACAAAGGGTCACAGGTCTCGCAAACACGAAAATTCTCTATGGTCGGACCGTGTCATTCTAGCTTCGACGAAGCGTAAGGGGAGATGCTACTCGAAAACAATTTTTTTTTCATTTCTTGACTTAGAACTTTGAAATTTTAGGTAATAATAGAGTTTGTGATGCTGATTTCAAAACTGTAATTAGTTTTCTGATAACTGTAATAGTTTCAGAGTTACTACAACATTGACAACAAAATATTGGGTTTTTTGTGCACACTTTTTAGCTTATTAAAAATTTTCACACAGAATCCCAAGATAGCTCATTTTGCTGCACATGAGCAGTAAAGTACTGAAAAGTACCTCAAATGTCTGCTTAACTTCCTACCTTTTTAAAAAAAAATCGAGGGTACCAAATGTATAATTTACATCTCCCCTATCAGCATATCAAGTTATGAAACCAAAAATATGCAATGTATAGTGCAACTTCATATAGATATCTGTATTTTAGAGTGGCTGAAGAAGCTCTGTGCAAAATTTCGTTATGATAGAACTATTTTAAGTGCACGAAAGTTTGTGCACAACATGTCAGAATTGCCTCAGAATGGAAATTGAGAAAAATGCATTTAAAAGTTATAAACATGTGTATTCATCAATATACAGTGCGATTAGCATGAAACTTTGTGAGAGCATAGAACAATCCACACTCTAAACAGCGAGCGCACTTAAAAACATCCGGCTCCATATGTTAATATTTCCCAGCCCTTAAGTTAGCCATAAAGGTGCACTCTCTTCACCATGTGGCAGTGATGAGCCCATGCCTCGGCTGTTTTACATGCAGACAGACGCTCTTTTGATTCGCCTCTGGTCATGTGAGTGGCCCAGGGTGACAAGTTCTTCAAGTGGCAGTATATCAAGCTCTTGAAGGATGTGCTCAAAGTTTGAATATCCCTTATTGAAGAACTAGGTAGCCATTGTTGCAGCTTCCACACCTGTACAGGATGGGAGCGTTGTCTTTGGACACAGAAGCCAGACCTTGCTGGTGAGCAAGTCCACAACACCTTGCATCGTTCCTTGTAGACAGTGAACCAAGAGCTTTTCAACTGTAAGGTGCTTATATAATGGATGTGCAGGCAACACCTGTTCGTTGGTCAAGATTAGAGTGTAATCTGGTACGCACTCCCGAAGAGCTCTGGCTCGCCTGTGCTTACACCAGGAAGTCACTCCTCCTGAACAGAATTGGCGACTTCCTGCCATGTTGCTAGAATTAAAGTAGGATGCTCGCATGGCAAGATACATTTCCTGAACATTTAATGTGGGTGGTTATTGCAATTTCATATAAATATTTTGCAGCTCTTGTGTTGCATCGTCTTTCAACTTATCTCCACAGGGAGGTGGTAATGGCAGTTTACGGAGTGCCGTGCCATGGTGCTTGGCCACATGGTTCATGCTTTCCCCTTTACCGCATCAACTTACCATACACTGTGACCTCAGCACCTGCTGTGGCTGAGGCCAGAGTGACATTGCCTGATTAAAATAGATTTTTCACCGATTTCTAATCTGAATTCAGCCTTGATACTCGGCAAAATGAAAGTTTAATGACCAAACATAATTTTACAAGTGAAATGTAAAAAATGACAATTTTCACAAAAAAGGCCATTTTTCGAGTAGCATCTCCCCGTAAAAGAGGTTCGCTATCCACAGTTGCGTATGCTGGAGCCGTCCTTTTCCATCGTGCGTAAGCGACAAAATAAGAGCACCCGGTTGCATTGCCTGGGATCGTTTTCTCGGGATCGATCGCCTGCATCCCGTCACGTGCACCCCGCTGTCTATTTTTGATTACTATGGCATCACAAAGTAACAGGGCTCAAGAAAGGCACACGACGACAGCGCTGAGTGTGAGTCTTCGTCGCCCTTCTTGTGTTCTGTTTCGGTGCTCGACAACTGACCCGCAGGTCGCGAGATCGAATCCCGGACGTGGCGGCCGCATTTCCGATGGATGCGAAAATGCTTTGGGCCCATGTACTTCAATTTATGTGCACATTAAAGAGCAGCAAATGGTCGAAATTTCCGGCGCCCTCCAATACGGCGTCTGTCATTATCATGTCGGGGTTTTGGGACGTTAAACCCCAACAGTTATTGGTATTAATAATGTGTTCTGTTTTTCTTGTTGATAGTTTTGTGCACTGGCGTGTTAGTAAACAAAAGAAAAACTCACAGGGTCTCTTATGAATTCGCCTAATACGACTCTAAGGCGAAAGCCATCTCTTTCTTGTTTTCAGTCAGTGTATAGAACCTTCCCCGCCCCCTTTCGAAAACTTTCTGCACCTCCACTGGTTCAGCAGTGCTTCCTTGGTCGGACCGCGTCATGTGATGTCGTATGATGACGGCATCACGGGACGTCACGTTATGTGACGTCATGATCACGCCACAATTCTGGCGATTCTTGACGTCGCGATGACGTCTTCACGTGATGATATTTTTTTTTGCTTCGCGCGTGTTGACGCCGCCGACGGTCAATTTTCGCGTTTGATGAGACATCTAATGCTTTAGCCTTAGGATATACCACACCATTGAGGCCGCTTTGCTACTTCAACCGCTGGCTATAGGGCGTGGTGATACGCAACCACAGTCCTGTCCAGCCCGCGGCTTCGGTCCGCTGCTTCCTACGGCACCAATAAGGAAAGCCTCGCGATGCATTCAACTCCAGCTAGATTTCTTCCGACGAATTGAATATGGCGTCCGCCGCACGTCGTCTTCTCACGCAATCAATGCATGCTCTTCTAGTTCCCTTTTCGAAGGAACGCAACGCGCCCAAATAAAGAACGAATCGAATCGCTTGAGTGGACACATGCGCTGCTCGCCAGTGACCGTAGCACGGATTGGATTGCGTGCTTTGTGTTGCTTTCGTAGTTGATTAGGTGGATTGGATCCGTCAATCAAGACAAACAAAAACATGTGACTAACTGCAAATCAAGGTGACAAAGCTTTAGGCGCACGTAATCGGCAGCGACCACGTGGACCTTTCAAGCGAAGCTTGTTATCTGCTACAGATTTCCGCGGCAGTGGCGACATAGTAGGCGAAAAACTCGGCGAGTGTACAGAAACACCAAGCACACCTTGCATCAGACGCCCCCGTGTGGCAGAAAACGTAGGAGGTCACTCCACGCGTCGCAGTTTAAAAGAAAAAGAAACATCTAAGAACATCTGATTCTCCACTGTCGACACTTTCAGCGCTTTGCTCAAGCACAAAGACGTAACAACTGTGACAGTTGTTAGTTAACGCTTGTCCTTTGTATACATGTGCGCTCTTTTCGGGCGTCCTTCTTTGTGATTCAGCGGCGCACTGCAAGTATTCAGATGCTTGTCGTTCCTCGTGTGACATACCATTATCTTGCTATCGCATTCGTTGCTTCGCCCTTGCGGCGAAACTGACTCTTTTCAGTGGCACGAGCAACGATTGACACTCTTGCTTCTCTTCCAAACACTTCCGGTCGAACACTTATTACCTGTTTTTCCGACTATTGAGAAAATTTGCTTTAAAAATAACGCTAACACGAAATTGATGGTTACGGCTCAAGTTAAGAGTTATATTGCATACATGCGATATCGTGGCATAGGTTTACTACAGATAAGGGTCATTTAACTGTCAGCTCAAATAATTAAATTTAGCTGAATGTGTTCATTGCAAGAGCAGGCGGTTTGCTTGTGGGCAGCAGGGATAGTTGCGCCACCTGGGGGAGCAGATTTCAACCACGCGCTTCTTTCTGCTTGGCCTCCGAGACACGCTTCGGCTGCGCGATGAAACACAAACTTAACCCAAGCGGTACATCAGGCCACATGAACATCAGACATCTAAGTCAAGAATTGAGGTCGTCTCCAATTTCGTTTTTCATCGTCCCACATCGACTAGGTTGTTTTGTCAGCGTCGGTACCTTTTTTTTTCATTTATTCTAGAACTACCCATGTGCGCTATTCTTTGCGGTCTTCTTCCTGACCCAAATGACGTGGCCTTTGTTGAAGCCGATAAAACTTGCCTGCTACGGCTTGACAAACAATGCTGGGCTGCGCGTAAACCACGAAGATTATATCCAAGTCAAGTATGTAGGGATCGTTCAGTACGAAGAACAAAAGTCTGACTCGGGCTTAATGGCGTGCCTGCCACGGACCTACGGCACGCATCTCGAACTTCAATGTACTAATGACACGCAAGGGCTGAAGCCATGTACGGTAAAACTGGAATTATCGAGTGCAGAAGCCACCGCTGCGATAAGCCACTCTCCTCGTTAAACACGCTGTCTTGTATCCCACTACTTGGTTGTCGACCAGGTTTGACCTGCGTTGTCATCGACCGGCTCACATATACACTGTTAGCAAAGAATCAATGAGAAATGATGCAGTCTCCTTCCTGCCACCTTCATTGGATTGCATCCAACGCATTGTTTTTGTTCCGAAGAAACATTGACTTCGTCGTATTTATTTCCTTATCTACAAACACCTCACTAGCCTGACAGAGGCATTGTGTAAGGGGGCTCATATACAAAAGAGCAAAGTCGGTTAACATGAAAAGAACAGCAAGTACACAAGGGTAAGAACAAAGTAGGTTAACATCAAAAACAACGGCAAAAGTACAGCAGAGTAGGGGCAAATACAAAGCTAGTGACATCAGTCCCTAACCGTTAGCAGTGAGATGGATTCCTCTAAGTGCGGTCGCTAGTTTGGTTATTCAGACGCACTGGTTTCTTCCAGCGTTGGTCAGCGTCGCTAAGTGTCCAAGTGTCCAATAGCTACGACTGAAAAACAGCGCTAAAAAGATGGGACAAGAGAAGACACGAGACCACAGCGCTGATTAACAATCGAAAAAGAACATTTTTTTGTTGTTGTTGTTGCTGTCGTTGTTGTCGTTGTTAGTCAGCGCCGTGGTCCCGTGTTATTCTTGTCCCGATTTTTTAGCGCTGTTTTTCACTCGTAATCTTGAACCAACCATCCGAAATGCGTAGCCTACTACAGTCCAAAGCTGATATTGTTTCGTTTTGCTTTTGTTTATGCGTTCACGTTGGCTTCGATTCGTCTTTGTTTGACGGCGCTGCAAAGCTCCGGTCCGTGGCGATACGAGATCCTGCTGTACAACTTTTTTTTTCGTCAAAAAGAAGTGGCGTAGTCCGCATCTTAGCGTCGATGATATACCAAAATGTGAAAGGGCATCGGAATTTGTAGGGCCAATCCAGAACGCGTTTGATCTGCTGCCAGATTTTGCTTTTGCTATAAACAGTGCGAATATTTGTGCACTTGCATTTATTAGCGTCCAATAAAGCGGAAAGTACTTCTGTGAATACACTTTTCACTTTCGTGTCATGATCTATGCGTATCAAAAAAAGATCAACTTTTTTTTTAACGCTGAACGGACTCACCTTTATAGTTCCTGATGTTACGCCTAACATTTTCTCGTAAACCCATTTTTCGTTTTCGAAATACAGGGTACCCAAGCGGAGATTGTCCTTGGTTAACGTTTGGTCTTGCTTTAATGTTTCTCTCTCTCTCTCTTTCTACGTCTACCATTCAAGGAACGGGGACTTCCATCGTTCTTCGCGTACTTCTGTCAATACTAAAGAGGTCAGGTTTACCGTTTGGAAACGCTATAGCTTAAGCGTACTTACGGAAAAACTTTGCAAAGATAAAAAAGCATGTTTTCCGAACACGTGAACGGCCAGTGTTGGAAGTAGGAGAATCCCAACGACTTCGTGTGCATTTGTAGGGGTTCTTTGAAGCGGAATCCTCTTTCACACACAACAGCGCAAGCATTTCGTGTTCGCGTTATCTCTCGCATTCCGTTTCAGTGAAGAAAATCAACGTAAAAATTTATTTTCAACGGGAAATAAAAGTATGAGACATAAAATGTGGTCTTCGAAAGCTTTCTACGTGCAGTCGTATGTTCCCATAAATTCCTTCCTCATGGCTCGAAGGTATCAAGTTCCCAATCGGTTTCTTCACTAGCGCCTACATTACTCACGGACTAACGCGACATCGTTTTCTTTTTTGTATTTTTTGTACAGCGACAGCTATGGCACAATTGCTCATGCTAAGCGCGTCATGTCGCTGCAAATCTGACCGCTAAAGGTAATGTTGTTTCTGATGTAAGTGTTCGAGTAGAACTTAAGCCCATATGACGTGAACTGTAGATGTTGGAAACGAAAGTACGTTCCATACTTAGCCCTAAATGTTCGCGTTTCAATATCGCGAGTACTGTAGGTGGTAGCAGCAGGAGCAGTGATAGCGGTGTGGCTCGACCAGTGTAGTAGGCAGAAGAAAACGATTTCCAAACGATTTGCCATTTCTCAGAAATGCCATGTGTGCCAAATACGTACGGAATGTTCATTTATTTATATCATTACCCACAGCGCCAATTGGCGTTACAGTGGTGAGGGTTCACAAAAATAGAATACGACAGAATGCAATGCCGCCAAACAAATAATCAAGATCTCCAATTAATCACAATCAGCAACACAAATACATATAACATTGACATAAAACATATAACATTGCATATAACCATGAGAAATGTAGAAATAAAAACACGGTTATTTTAACAGAGAGCCAAAGAAATCATTTGACACGATAGAGGCAATGTTTTAAGGCAATCGGTTCCATTCTCTAATGGTCTTGGGAAAAAAGCAAGAACAATAACTCTTTAGTAGCAATAGGAAAAGAACATTTCACATTTCGTCGCAAAAATCCCAGCGATTTCCTGACCTTTGCTGCAACATATTCAACCTGTCTTTGCCACCTTAGCTAAGACGTAAAATAAATACCGAGATATTTGTATTCAAATACTTGTCTTAAGTTTGCACTGTTCATATAATAACTACTCACATGTGAATTCTTCTTCCTAGTAAGTGTCATGAAAACTGTCCCATTTAAAGGGACACTGAAGAGAGACAATGAATTAGTTTAGATTGATAAAGTGCGCTCGGAAAACTCTTCTGTAGTTTATTTCACCACCATAGGTTTATTATTAGAGGAGAAAACCAAGTTCAAAGTTTCACTTTTAAATTTTGCGCCGAACTTTGTAATTCGTGTCGTAAAAGGTTTCACAGAGCACTTAACGTATTTTGGCGCCACTGGCTCGACAAAATTTCGACAAACCCGTTATGTCAAATCCCTTGCCCCCTCAGAGGACAATGCACTTCGATTTAACCGATTAGGAACTACGTAGGCCCAAGCAGGCGCCGTCAAAAATATGTGACATCACGGCAAATGGTGCGGGAATGCCAAGGTGGCGTCGCCACCTGTATTTTCTTTTTGCGCGTTTTCTCGCTTATTAAGCGTCTTCTCGCAGTAAGCGTGGTGTTTTTCGTATCGTGGAAGACTACTTTACTAATGCGAGCAAAATCGTCTTGCTCTTTAGTGTGCCTTTAAATTTAACTTTATATGTCATTTCGCAGACCATTTGCTAATACTGTCCAAGTCTCCTTGAAGCACAACTACATCATCCATGCCTTTTCTTTCCCTATACAACGCACAATCATCGGCGAGTAAGCGCATTTGAAATTGAATACCGTCAGTTATATCATTTATGTATAAAATATATAAGAGTGGTCCCAACACAGATCCTTGAGGTACACCCGGTGTGACATTTGTCATTCGAGATTCGGCTCCGTTAACAGTGACGAACTGCTTTCATGATGTTAGGTACGAGCTTATCCAGAAATGATCCGCGGATGTATATTATAAACCGGAAGTTTTTCGATTAATGAAGCATGGGGTACAGTGTCGAATGCCTTCTGAAAATCCAGGAATGCGCAGTCTACAGAAAGTCAATGATCTAGAGCTTCTACTATATCATGCGTAAATACTGTTAGCTGTGTGACACAAGACAGGCCAAGAGGGTCTCGTGGTGACTGTGCGGGAGTTTCAAGCCTACAGTTGGCTGCAGACGATGGGGAACCGAATTCGCTGTTATAAAAAAACACGTGAACAGGAACTGAGAAGCCTGCGAGCTCGTCAGGCATTGCAGCCAAAGATGTGATGTCGAAAGCATTGGCCAATCGCACACATGGTCAGATTCATAATGTATCTGTGGTGCCCCGTTCTCTGGTCCCACGTTTTCGCTAGAACCATTTTCCGGTAGACTCATCAAAAAAAAAAAAAATCCCGCGCGTTGTGGGAATCGGTTTTATACGAAGCAGTCAGCATGTACTTCAATGCCGTATTTTATCGCCTTGAGCCAAGCGTTACGAGGTGCATCGACGTGCTTTTGTAAGTGTAGTAGTTGTGTGCACATCGTGGGCTTTCCAGGCGCGTCGACAACACAGGCGTTTAAAGGGTAACTTATGGTGCGACGTAACGTCAGCACTCACGTTAGAGTACATACGTCTGTATTATCGAAGCTACGTGCACTTGATGGTGCAATCAGGTGAATATCATACGTAACTTTCGTTAATGTATTCCTCCGGAGTGGAGCGATGCTTCAATATAGCTTGCTGACTCATAGAAATGCAAATGTAATGTTTATTGAACTGCTACAAAAGCGGAGTCAGTACTGGAACCACAGACGTTAATCTGATGGCAAATGTTCGCTAAGAAATGCTTCGCATTTAGAAAAAAATCACAGGGTTCGTTATGAAATCGCCTTAGATGGCTCGAAGGCGAAAACCAATCTTCTTTTTCTTCTCAGTCGATGTATTCATCCTGTCCTGATCCACTCCGAAAGCTTTCTGCTAACGTGGTTTTACACTGCCTCCGGGATCAGAGCGCACAGAAATGCGGGCCTCGGAGCTGCGCCGGTCACATGTGTATTTGTAAGCGCTGTTTTACAATATTTGACGCATTCCCAATCGCGGGCTCGTCGGCGATCAGCTGTTTCTGATATGGCAATACAATCTTTTATCGAGGTGACTTGTTATCTCTTGTTCTCACATTTCATTGTTGCCTGGACATGAATGCATGTCTTTAGTTGTTGCCTGTAGAAACTGAAGCGTTTTTCTGCTAAGCGTACCATCGAAACACAGTAGTCAACGCTAACGCCACATCATCAGCCATGGCTCTCTCTGGTCTCCCATGGGCCTTGTGCCACAAAAACCCACTAATGATCATTCTGCTAAGCACGTTGATGAATTCACGAATCCTGGCATGGAGGAAGAAAACAGCTACGAGGGAGCGTCGCGCAACGCGATAACAATAATAATAAAAAAACATATAACTAAAAAAAAATGGTAGGTCATGCACGCAAACGTCAAACTTCGGTTGCCACCGTTTTCCCAATACGGGAAGGGATTCTCATTTTTTCCCCATTTCTCTTTCTCTTTCTTGGGTCGACCTTTCCACCGCGCAAGCACGTGGGGTTAGAGCCGAGTTGGGACTTTCCGAGCTGTAAATCGGTTTCTTCTCAATTACTCTTTTTTTTGTCCCTCTGTCGAATGTTGCTCCTGATTTTCACTGCAAGTATTGTCAATGTAAAACAAAGAGAACTTCGCTATGTCTTTGTCTCACTAAAAAAATGGAACCTAGCGAAAATGTTGCATCGACCTTCGCGTCTCTCTCCATTCTCTTGCAAAGAAATAAAATGCTAGAAAAATACGGCAGCTTGGTTTCTTCGCGACAAACTTACTTAACTCCGAGTTTGTGTATAAGAATCGCCGCAGGCGAGGTGATATGAACTGTTGGAGAGGAAGAAAGGCAAACTGAACTACGCCAAGTTCTTCCGCAATACAAGAGGAAAACGAAATCTGGAATGGAGACGAAACAGTTGTTTTTTTCTCGAGCATGGAGAAAAGATTCGCCCTTTTCGATTTGAACACTGTTTCGAAGTTGCTTCTCAATTCTTCGAGGTAGAAAATTATCGGAACCTGAGAAGAAATATAGACTTTTCTGTGCCCCCATTGAACAATTACAAGTTGCGCAGAGAACAACGATTTGGTGAAGCTATCGAAAGCGCACCGAACTACCTTGCTGCAAAGGCGTGGCTGTTTTTCTTTTAACTTCAAGTGACTAAGGACATTGTCTACGCTTCACTTCCTTCTCATATTTCCTCCATATATCTGTCCAGAACCTCAGCCTTTCTTTTTTTACTAGCTGTCCGTTTACGTTCCTACTAGGTAGCCACTGCGGTGGTCTAGTGGCTATGGTGTTCGACTGCTAAGCCGAATGTCGCGGCGTAGAATACTTGCCGCGGCGGCCGCATTTCTTTGGAGGCGAAATGCCAGAGGCCCATGTACTTGGATTTCGGTGCACGGTAAGAAACCCGAGGTAGTCGAAATTTTCGGAGTCATTCACCACGGCGTCTCTCATAAAACACCAAGAAATATTGCTATCTGAAGGCCAATTTTGTAGTCAGTGCATCCATGTGCAGTCAGCGCGCCAGATTACATAATAAATGTACTAGTTGTTTTCATGACGCACGAACGCGGAACAAACAATCCTCGGCGAAGGCCGTTGCGCACTTTCTATTTGTTTGAGCACTCACAAGGGCCAACACCGTTAGACGGCTAACCGTGTCGGTCAATACAAGAAATTCACGGACTTGGGGATTCGTTGGCATCGGCATCAAGTAGGCTGCAGATCTCTGGGCCTTGCGCTGATGTGGGGTATCTCTAACAGTGGTTCAAGGTCTTAGTGTAACTTCGCGGAAGAGCGGAAGAATCCGACATAAGAAAAAAATTGGCTCTAAGTTTTTTTAATGCTCATTTTGTGCTTCCTTCCCTCCCTATCCCATTCCTCTATTCCTTACTTTTCTGTCTCCACTACCCCAGTACAGGGTAGCAAACCAGATATGTTTTCTGGTTAACCTCTCGGCATTTCCGCATTACATTGCTCTCTTTCTATTGATTGATGTCATTAGCCTTCTTGCACTCCACCGTCAACGGAAGGAATCGAACCTGCAACCTCATGCGGAGCAGCTGCGTAACACTGCTGAAACGGAAGCCGCCATGGCGGGCGAACCCCACGTTTCGAAGCATCTTGTACTATTGAAAATTTACAAGGCTATTGAGACAATGAGGATCTCCAATTTAAAATACGGCGTGCCAGTGTATGGCGTATCGTATAGTGCTATAGAAAAGGGTTCTGCATAAAAAAAATTCTGCCACGACGCTGTTGCCTCTGAGTGAAATCACGGAAGTGGGGCTGTATTTCGTTTGCTTACTTCCGGTTCCTAATAACATGTCCCCCTCAGCGTCACGTGTTCTTGATAGGGTGTCTTGCGCCAACGCTTCGCAAGCGTTCTTGCGTATATGGGTTACGTGGCAACAGATTTCCTACAATATAACTATGAATATTACGAGGTGACAAGATGTGTGCACGTCAGCCCTTATTGCTTTCACCTCTGGCTATGACGTGAGGGTGTGCTTTCAGTGTCAAGAGTTATTCAGCAGAAGCACGTACACACAATGGCGCGTAGAAAGAAGGGTATTTAGGCGTGGGATATTGCTTACTGGAGACGCCAGTTTTTCTTAAATTTTGGCCTATCTCCCATAATAATAATCAATCAATCAATCAATCAATCAATCAATCAATCAATCAATCAATCAATCAATCAATCATTTATTTAACGTGCCCAGGAACAACCGTGAGGTCTTTGTGCAGGCGCACGCAAAAATAAAATCAATAAAAATAAACAATACAATACAGACAGTCTTCAGAAATAAAAAGAGCAAAAACACGTAGACAAAGAGAAATGAACACTAAAGGGGAGGAGTAAAATAAGACAATATGAGAAATATTGAAGGGGAATAAAAAATTAGATTGCACACATACAACTATGCGGAAAGACGGAGAAGGGAAGACTTTGTACACTGTGCCATACTATGTCAAAACAGTGCAAAGCTCGGATAAAAACAGTGATTGTGGACTATGAAAAACGTCAAGATCAAGAAAATTAATATTATAAAGACTTTGTATTCTGTGAACGGTAGAGTGTTGGAAGAAGCAGGCGGGTACATGAAACGGTCTGTTCTCTCTGGTTAACTTACGCGGAATTCGAAAATTAACACAATTGAGAAGTACAGGGCAGGATATGAAACCGTGGACTAGCTTGTAGAGAAATAAGAGATCAGAACGATTTCGTCAGCAGTGAAGTGATGGCAGTGATAATGACTCAGCAGTATTTGAACGAGATCCAGAGTCATTTTTAGCAAAGCGATGGTTATATATGCTGAGGAATTTTTTCTGGACTCGTTCAATGGTGTTACCGCTGGATTGAGCAATGCCATTCCATATCACGGACGCATACTCAAGTTGCGGAAGACATATTGCCGTGTACAATTTGTGTAGGGCCATGGGAGACCTGAATTCTCGAGATATTCTACAAACACATCCGAGAGAACGAAGGCCCCGCATAGCAGCACGCTTAACGTGAGAAGAAAAGTTTAACGCGCTGTCAACAACAACACCAAGATCACTGATTTCATAAACCTTGCATAACGGCACAGAATTGACAAAGTATTGAAATGACACGCTAGATGTTTTGCGAGTGATAGACATGAATTTTGTCTTTGCGGTATTTAGAGAAAGGTTATTGCCGTTGCACCATTCGGAAAAAGAACACAAATCTGACTGCAACAAGCGACAGTCGTTAAGTGAATGAATTTCCTTAAATATCTTGATGTCATCGGCATACAAGAGGAAAGAAGAATTACGAATGGCAAAAGAAACATCATTAACGTAAATTAAAAATAGGAGTGGGCCTAATACCGACCCTTGAGGGACCCCACTAGTCACTTTATACAAAGAAGAGGTTTGGCCATTTACGGCAACATAACAAGATCTATTGAGCAGATAGCTGTGCAAGAGATTCACAATCGACAAGTCAACGTCAGAGTTCGCCAGTTTAACCATAATCAGTGTGTGGCTGACTACGTCAAAAGCCTTGCTCAGGTCACAGTAGATTACGTCAACCTGTCCTCTCTGAGAAATAGGTGTGGAGATCTGCGTCATGAAACTAGCAAGATTTGTGGTAGTTGAGCGGCCAGCAAGAAAACCATGTTGATTTGGAATCAGTGAGTTTTTCACACTAAAAGACAATATTTTGTGAAGAGCCAGTTCGAAGATCTTTGATGTGGCACATAGTAGAGAAATCGGGCGATAATTAGAAACATCTGTCTTAGAGCCCGACTTAAATACTGGGAAAACACGAGCAGTTTTCCACATGCTAGGAAATGTGGAAGTGTCCAGGCAGTTATTAAATAACGTAGTCAGTACTGGGACAAATATAGTACCATATGCTTTTAGTATGGCGGAGGGGATGCCATCTGGGCCACATGATAAGGATGGTTTTAAGCGCTTAATGCATTCGCTGATAAGATTTTCATCCAGCGACAAAGCACTGGATGAGCTAACTGCCTTGGGCTGTTGTCTAATATCAGTGCTGGAGTCTGAGGCCTTATAAACGGATGAGAAATGTGTGGCAAAACAGTCAGCGACGGCATGCACTTCTACCCTATTTGAGTCTAGTAGTCTGAAGGACTCTCCGCTTTTGCTAGACCGTTAATAATAATAATAATAATAATAATAATAATAATAATAATAATAATAATAATAATAATAATAATAATAATAATAATAATAATAATAATAATAATAATATCTGGGGTTCTGCATCCCAAAACCCCGATATGAATATGAGAAACGCCGAGTTGGAGGGCTCCAGAATTTGGACCATCTGGTGTTCTTTACCGTACACTGACATCGCACATATACGCGGGCCTCTACCATTGCGCCTCCACCAAAATGCAACTGCCGCGGCCGGGATGGAGCCCGCGACCTTCGGGTCAGCAGCCGAACACCGTAGCCGCTGACCCACCGTGGCGGACCGCATTGTAATGGAAGGCGGTCCTGGAGAAACATAAATTCTTCCTTTCAAATAATTATTGGGGTTTTACAACCCAAAACCAGACTATGATTATAAGAAACGCCGCAGGGGATGACTTCGGAAATTTCGACTATCTGGGGTTCCTTGATGTGCACCTAAATCTATCCACGTGAGCCTCTAGCATTTCGCCTCCATCGAAGTGCTAGAGAGGCCAGGATCCGATTCCACAACCTTCGGGCCAGCACTCGAGCACCATAACTTAAAAGTAGGGGTGTGCGAATAGTGAAATTTTATCTCGAATTGATTTCGAATCGAATAGTTCCGAATAGTGTCCAAAAATGTCGAATATCGAATTGAATATCGAATACAAAGGATTTTATTGAAAATTGAATAAAGGAACAGCGGTAATGTGCTTTATCGTCGTGAGTGCTCCTGGCCCAAAACGTTTTGGGTGCGCGTTCACTATAGCGTTTTAACTGCGCGACGGAATGAGGGAAATTTCTGAACGAGTGGTGCGGTGCGGCAGTGGCGACAGCACAGCGTGAACAAATTTTCACATGTCAAGTCAATTGCAGAGGGTTTCGCGGGCCAAAGTATGGACGTTTTGCGGCGCTTGCGGCATATGCGACCGAACTGCGCAAAAAATTCCGTGCCTTCATTTCGGAAGCGACGTTGTGAAGAGCTTGAAAGCTTTCTCGTGGGCTTTTTGACGTGCGTACACCGCAAACGCAAACTAGCCGAATTGGGCGTTTTAAGGGCTACAATCCTCCTTAATACAACCTTCATCTGGACAGTACTCCCTTAGGGTGTAATGAGGTGGGTGTAATAATGTTCTGCGTCCTCAATTTTACTTCGTTAAGAAATTATGTGGAAGAAAGGAGGTAAATTCACTATCTGACGCCATTCGTCGAATGGAGTTCAAGAACAAGAAACTCCCATCTCATTTCCTCTGGCATGTTTTCTCTTTTTTTTCCGAAGCTTTCCATAATGCCTTCAGTGCTGGCGGGCACGTATGCAGCTGTCGGGGGAAAGAAGTAAAACAAAGAGGCGGCATGCTTCAACGCACTAAATATCCCTTGCACAGATAGCCCAGAGAAAGATATACGCGACCCTCGGAACGGCTGGAGAGGAAGCGAGGAAGCCCTTTGGCCTTGGCGGCTGCAGCCTACTGCGGCCCGCCCCCGCCAGGTCAAAAGCAAGCCAGACGAGGCGCTACCGAAGTGAAATAGGACAAAGCTTCGCGCCGCATGCGCGCGCGACGAAAAAATAACATAGAAAAAAAGAAAGAAACGCGAGGAGGGAGTCGTTCCCGTGGCGGCGCGATCGTCGTAGCTAGGCCGGCTAGGCCAAGGCCTTGTGAATGCCACTTCTCAAGTGATCAGCTGTGTCGGTCGTGTGTGCGCGTTTTGTGCCTGCAGCCTCACTGTGTTCTCGCCGCTGGATGTGATATGCGTGGTTTGACGACAGTGTGACGTGCTGCGCTGCGAGTGCGATAATCGCGACGAACTGTCGACTCAAGCGAGCGTGCCGCTGCGTGCTCGGCACAGTCAGGAACAAAAATGGTAAGTAATACTGATGTTTTCTCTCTTTGCGAGCCCTTATCGTGGCTTATGCACCTGTAGAAGACCTTCTGCACATTGCGTCGCTTGAAAAGTGCAATGAAAAGCAAAAAAAAGAGAAAAGAAAATCGGCATGTCAAGCTTGCGAAATGCCCGCCAGCGCACCATGAGCGTGGCATGTAACCCATGCCGTACATTACATGCATGTCATTCATTGTTTCCATGTTACCAGCTGTCATTTATGTACGTCATACAGTCACGTCACGCTATACCAATCTTGGTGTGATATCAAGTTAGAGAACCGGACGCGAGTGCACCAGGCTCCATGCCGTAAATGACATACATGTCGTTATTTTCATGTTAGTATATGTCATTTATGTTCGTCGCACAATCACGTCACGCTATATCTATTTAGGTGTATGTCAAGCTAGCGAACCGGCCGCGAGCGCACCATGAGCGTGGCGTGTGTACATGACATGCATGTCATTATTTTTATGTTGCCAGCTGTCATTTATGTTGGACGTACAGTCACACTGCACAATACCAATTTTGGTGTATATGAAGCAGGCGAAACGGCCACTGGCGCCCCCGAGACCGTGTTGTCAAAATAACGCCATGCATGACAAGCGTGTCATGATTTGAACGTTAGAAACTGTCGTTTATGCGCGTCATACACTCTTGTGATGCCATACCTATTTTGGTAAACATCAAGTTAACGAAACAGTCGCAAGAGAACCAAGGGAGTGACGTGTAAATCATGTCGTTAATGAAATGCATATCATGATTTTCAAGTTAAGAGCCATCATTCTTCTTCATGCAGTCGTGTCATGCCACACGAATTTTGGCATACATCCCATTAACGAAACAAAGACACGAGATAGGAGTCGTATGCGGCTAGATAGATAGGTAGATAGATCCGTTCAAAGTCGTAGAAGTGTTTAACAAATGCTTCGCATTTAAGTCGTTAAACTCAGATAGCAATGATGCGTGATGCATGTTTTGGAACTTCTGTGAATATCACTCATGCTTCATACGACCAGTCAATCGACCCAGGAGTGCGCCCTGATAAAGTTGTTTGCACGATATAATTTTCTTGCCTGCGATAAAGCATGAATGAGGCATGATGCTTTCAGGGAATATACATTAGAGCAAAAGGCCACGGTTATCACATTCTCACATGAAGGAATGTGCATAAAGGACAACTTTGTTTTCGATTTATTCTTTTCTCCAACTTCATTTGTTTGTTTTATTCTTTCATCATCGTGTCAATTTGCGCACATTGACATATGACAAGACCGTGCGCTCTCATTTTGCAGCATCTACCTTGGATGCCGTCAACTACCCTGGACATCTTTCTCCCGCCATGCAACTGTGAGAACCCACCGAAGCACAGATTGTCAGGAAGTGGAAAGACTTTTCGGCAAACAATTTTGCATTGCGCACTCTGCCTGTCTCCTGAAATAGCATATTAAGGTACATAAGCACTGTACATTCATACGTATGCATCAAGGAACAGTGAAATAGCATATCAAGTACATTAACATCATTAGCTTGGATTCATTTAGCTAGAACAAATAAATCATGTTAAAGCTATACAATGACAGCCATATCATGTGACAGACATCTGCTAAGTGCAGCAAAACTTCTTTGCAGACTAGTTGAGTTTGCAGACTACTTGTTGAGTTTGCTAAGTGCAGTGTTTATTGTGAAGCACATGCGTTTTACGGTATTGAATGAATGGATAAATGTTTATTCCAGCAAAATACAGGAAATGGGCCTCAAGTGAAAAGCGACAATGGTAGCTTGAGAAGTGCACAAGGCCCAGTAGAGCAAAAAGAGAGACAGAGCAGCAGAAACGCGTGCACGTTCAAAGGCAAAACATATACGCATACAAAAAGAAACAGGAAAAACAAAGCAGAAGAAACGTGCACATTCAAAGGCAAAACACCTACGCCATCTGCAAGGTGACAAAACCAAAAAGGGTGAACATTTACGTTAGTGAAAACAATGAAAATCAGAAAACAGTGAAAACAGAAAAGAAGGAACGGCCATTCAACGGCATGGAAGGAATGCAACTTCATTGGTCACGTATCAACAGTGGAATTTGCCAAGGTTACATGTGCATATTCTGAGCCATTAGGAGATGTGCAAGGCTAATTAATCGCATTGATATAAGTCAGCTGTTGAGTCTGTGTAACCAGATTGCTGAATCATCTTGTTTATTCCCTCTCGTTAATTTGCTGTTTTGCATTATGTTGCCATAGTTTTCAAGGTCAATACATAGTATCATGACTGTTGACACAATTTGACAAGGTGAAAGCGCTGTTATTGTGCCCAGGGCTTTGTTTATCCTCGTTAGAAGTGCGCGGTTTATTTTTGCCATGGTTCAGTGCCAAGTTGTCCAATCTTCACTCCTAAACAGAGTAGGTGAGGTTAATCAAGACCTTGCTAACATTCACAACCCTTTTAAAGTGTACTTATAATGATAACTTTACTGACATCAAAAACTACCCACATAATCGTAAACATGACAAGAGTACACTTCTGGGGGTGTTTCGCATTTTTTTACGTGTGTTTGTTTTTCGCCCTGTGCACACTAAGTGAAAAGCTCACGAGGAAATACTTAGCAGCATCTCAATTTTGTATTTATTTCGCGTTTTGACAAAATGTCCGCAATATGGATAGTCAAGTGCGAATCTTCTGTAAGGCATTCATTTTTATGTATACAGAAATCATAGTGGACTTCTTTTTTGTGTAATTTTCAGGAATACACTTCTGGCTAAGCATCAAGTGTTGCTTGCCCACCAGTCTGTGTTCAAGACAAGTGTATTGTGGGCATGAGTGTCGGCAGGATTTTGTCTTGGGGGTGCAAGGCGGCGTAACGTGTCGGCCTGGTGAGCAGGAGAGCATTGGTGTAGCTTGGGTGGGGTCAAGTGCTGGTGTGTCTTGAGGGCGGCAGGTGCCCTTTGTGCAAGCGCCTGCCGACACCCATGATTGTTCGAACACCCTGATGCGCCTCACTTTAAACTATGTCGAACAGCTCATACATCTTGCCACATTTTGTGGGCATTGTAATTTTGTGGGCATTGCTGAATGCTTTTATGCATCTTCGTAAGTGGACCTACAGTCAACAACACAGGTCTATTTTGGGCCTTTTGGAGGAAACTCAACTCCAAAATCATGTGCGACATGTTTTGATGCCATAGGGCAAACTAATGCAATAAAAAACTGTACAACTGCCTGTCTACACGGTTTCATATTTCCCAAAAGTGATGCTAGCCTTATTGTACTAATTTAGTTGCCTTCGTGTGTAGGCTGACACCAAGTTCCTTGGGTAGCTTTTTTTTTTGGATTGTACTTACATACTGGCACGGTGAAGTGCACACGTTAGTGTGCATCATGATGAGATTTTACACCCTACTTTCGTATTGCTGTACTGCTGTGAATTATGTATAGTGCTTAGGCTGTACTGTATATGTTGTTCCACGTGTTCAGTTTTGGGAGTACGTTCTGTGCACGACGATGGAAATATGTACCTATATCCTTACATTGACACGACAACTGCAGCTGTTTTGATTCCAATAAAATGTTGCAACCACTGTTTCTTGTATCAATTGAAGTATGACTACTTGTCGTACATGCAAATTGAAGAAATGAATTTGTGCTTGCAAAACAAAGTGCTGAAACACTGCCTGCTCAATGTAACTGCTTGTGTTTTTTATTACCAAACGCATTGAACAGATGATTCACAGATTATGACACATTGTAGAATATAGGCAACAGAAAGTTAGACAGAAAGTCATCACTGTGTTCTAACATAGATTGGGTGATCTTTATCAATAGTAGCATAATTGAAGGTGGCTGTTGTATAAATTAAGTTTAACGTAGTGCGCAGGTGAACGAGGGAGTGCACATATGATAGTTTTTCCAGTTTTCTGCATTTTTGCTACAGTCCTCGTGTTTCTGTGTTACGATTGTGAAATTCTGAATTGCAAACAAGCCAACCTCTCTGCTAATGTGGTGAAGTAATTCAACAGAACCATATTTTCTCAAGAACAGCTGTTCCATTGAGGAAGAGGGTAATGCATTTTTAATGGGTACTGCATCATCTGTCTGAGGAGAGGGCCAAGTACACATGGGCGTTCACAAGAGAGAAGTGCAAGCACATCAACTTTTTTTATTTTGCAGAGGACCTGTCACTGGTAAATTTGGGGAGGTTGTGCTTGATCTTGGGGCAAGCGTCTGGTATTCGCTTTAACGGGGAGGCGCGATGCTTAACAAAAAGATTAGCGAGTAAGATAGTAGGTAGTCTTCCAGTATGAAAGCAACTAAATACTGAATATGAGTTATAGAGAACCACTGTATGCCGCGCTAAAGAGTGCATTGCGAATAAGCGCTAATTGCGGCAACAGATTTTCGTTCAGCTGCTCAGAGTGCGCTGCTGCCCCTGCGTGCAGCTGGCGGCAGTACGCACATTAAATGCACTTAATGTAGGCGCGTTACAATGTTCTTGTAAGTCGGGCATCTGCGTAACTTTCATATGAGAACGCAGGCGGTCTTCAAACCGCTCAGAACACGCTGCCGCATCTGAACGCGCGCAGTTCGCGGCTGTAGAAACAACGAAAATTGCTCCACAGCAAACGCTCATGGAATGCACATACGTTCGCTCATCTGAAGATACCTTTGTCACGCTGGTATTGACGAATTTAGCGCGAGCGAAGCGCTTACGATATATGGAGAAGCACTAAAGAGGGCATACGTTTATAATTTTTCTAGCGGCACGACACGGTGAACCGGAGAATTCTGAGCCGAGGGTGTTTACGTCGATCGGCTCGGCCTGCATATGACGCCCCACAAATTATGTATTGAACTTACGCAAGAGCAAACACACGCCGATGGTACAAGAATAGAAGTTCAATGTTTTGCCGACGGGTTACCAGCCGCTTTGTACATACAGTGGTACATATACAAACCCATGAAAAAAGTGCGCAAGCAAGTGGTGCGTTGTGGAGCAATGGTTATAGTGTTTGCTTTCAGTGCGTGTGGCCGCGAGTTCGATTCCTGTGTCGTGCGTACTTGTATGCAAATGTCATGGTTGTGCAAAAATACTTTGATGTCCATTTTCAATTATGTCCTAGAGCTGAATAGTAGCGGAAATTGGCCAGTAAACGGTAAGATAGTTCCTAAAATATACTTTTTTTTTTCATTTCGCGACCGCTCCAGGGCCTCGTATAAAAGGAGGCTTTAACAGCTCTCAAAAGGAGCAGAAAAACTCTCAGTGCGCTCTGTTCAAGCCCCCAAAATGGGTTACATGAAAACGCCAACTTTACCTCCAGAAGGAGGCTTCAAAAGCTCTCAAAAGAACAAGAAATACTTTCAATGCGCTCCGTTCAAGCCCTCAAAATAAGTTCAATAAAATGCCCCCATCTCCCCGAAGGGAATCGTGAGGAAATGCGAATGCATTTCTTGCGCCGAGAGTACACGGCGTAGTAATTTTAATGGCGTAAAGCTGGACACATCAACGCGCTCAAGTGTCTCCCTTTTGGGCGCCTCTTTCAACGAACCCTTCCTACGTGCGTTCGTAATCACCTCAGGGACGTTGCCACCGCCTTCAATGCAGCGCAAACGCGTTTAGAACGCGCTGTTTCCAGTCTGTGCCAAGACAGCACAAACGCTACAAACGCGTTTCAAACGCACTGCATTGAGGCGGTGGCGCAGGGAGGAGAGAGAGCGAACGGCGAGAGAAGGAGCGGCGAAACACTGCACCTACCCTCTCCTACACTCTCTCCACACACGCCAGAGCGCGCTCCTCCTCTCCACTCACTCTCCGCTACTCCGTCCGCACCACCTGCTCCGGTTGCTAGGGGCGAGGATAAGCGCGCGCGCCCGCAGCTGTTGCTATGGGAGTGAGAGTGGAGAGGCGTGCGGACAACGCCGGACGCCGTACATAGCCCGACTAAGAAATGCATTCGCATTTAAAAAGACAAATTTACCTCCTTAGTTCCGTATATTCACTCCCTTAAAGGATGTAAATAAAACCTCCTTTTGAACCTCCTTTTCAAGGGGGTTTTGCGTAGTACCTTTTGGATGCACGTTATGCGTCGAGCCTGAAACTCCCTAAAAGGCTCAAACCAGTTCGCAGTGTAATGCCCTCTTAATCATGTCCTGGTTAAATGCTGGCTATATCCAGGAAACCAGACGAAGAATGTCCGGTTTCCTGGCTACATCTAGAACTTTAAGCAGCACGTGATTAAGAGCGTATCACAAGCAGCCAGAGCCAAGGTTATACAGATACCAGGTAGCAGCCAGCGAACTCGAAAACGCGACACTCGGATGGATTTGCGCTAGTACAGTGTACTCATACTTGCGTTGAGAGACGTTGATATCACCCAAAGGTCTGTGCAGTGATGTCAGGGGAAAGCAGTTGATTCACTGATTGAAAACCTCAGACCATGCGTCACTCATGGTGACGCTGTCGCCTTCCACGATCGTTTAAGAATACGGCCGCATAGTTCACTGTAGCCGCATAATGCGTGAACTTGAATATGTAAGAGAATGCAAAAAAAAAAAAACTTTTTTTTGCCTAGATTGATCGCATCTTTGAAGAGAATACGGCGTTAAAGGTTATGCGTGCCACTGTTTCATGCTTACTATTTCGTTATCGGCGCCTAAAAGATGTCGAGCCATGGCAACGTGTTTGTATTGTAATTGACTCGCGTGGCGTCTGCCGGCAATCCTAATTAACTACAGACGGGAAATTACGCAGCGCATCCCGAGAAATAACCGTGGCTATACAGCTAGCTTGGGTTGGCTGAGCGTGCATACGTTTGGCTCCATGCACAGTGCAGGAGGTTTCTTGAGGTCCCGACTTTATTGTCCCATATTAGAGTACAGAGTACTCTAAATCGTTCAACATTTCTTCTGAGCAATCTTACAGACGCGGATGCATAGAGCATATACTCAGTTCCAAACAGAGCAGTGGACGCTGTGGAGAGAGAGAGAGAGAGAGAGAAATTTTATTAGAAGTATTGAGAACTGTCGGGTGGGGTTCTCAGTCCAGAGCTCCAACAGCCGCTGCCGCCTCTCGTGCGCGACGGACCAACGCCCGCTGGCCACTCGGGCTTCCGTCACGCAGCATGGCCTCCCAGTCTCGCAGGGTTGGAATAGGAGAGGAGATGGCAGAGCGCCTGGCTGGTGGACGCTGACATTCCAGCGTTACGTGAAATAACGTCGGTACCGCACCGCAGCCAGGGCATCTGTCAGGGTAGGAAGTTGGATGGAGGATGTGGAGGAAGTGTAGGTTGGGGAAAGTGTTGGCCTGCAGTTGCCGCATCGCGGTCGCATCTTCTCGGGTCAGCGTATGGTGTGGTGGAGGGTACCGTAGGCGTTCTCGCCTATAGTAATCCAGAGTGTCTCGATATCCTAGAAGTTCCGTGTTCGCGTGCCGCTCATTTGGGTTGGACAGCTCTTCCTCTGGTTCCCGGTTAGTGAGCGCTCGGGTAGCTGCATGTGCGCAGTCATGACCGGGGAGAGAGGCGTGCCCAGGGGTCGAGACAAGTCGGAACCTATGTGGTGTGTGGAATGCAGTGTTCAAAATGCGGTGTGTGCGTTGTGAGACGATACCACGTGTGAAGGCTCGACAGGCGTCCTGTGAATCCGTAATAATTAGAATAACATCTGCATGAGGAAGGTTTACAGCAGCGTGGGCAATCGCCAGAGCGACGGCGCACTCTTCGCCCTCAGATATTTTCTTGCTAGGTACGCTAATTGAGGCTACTATGTCGTGGTCATTGTTCACCACTGCTCCGACTGTGAAATCACGGAAGCGGTGTCTAGCGGCGTCAGAGTATAAAACAGTGTTTGGGGGAGATTGATCGATGAGGCGTGTGAGATTTTTCACCCTTGCCCGCCTACGCCCAGCGTTGAGCTCAGGGTGCATGTTACGTGGCAGCGGAGCGATTGTAATTCGTGCTCGGAGGTCACTGGGTAGCTGTTTTTCTGCTACATTGTATCTGCATTGGTTCGGAGGATATCCTATACTGATGAGTAGCCGCTCTCCCACTTGGGTGTTGCGGAGTCTTCGTATCTGACTGTTACGCTGTGCTTCGATTAATTCCTTTACGTTGTTGTGCACTCCCATGGCTAGGAGACGCTCGGTGGATGCGTACGTGGGTAGTCCAAGCGCTGCCTTGACGGCTTTGCGGAGAATAACGTCTAGTCTTCTCTCTTGTGCGAGCGTTAGGGTCTGATAAGGGACGTGGTAGGTGATGCGGTTTACTATGCACGCGTTGACTATGCGCAAAATGTCTTGCTCCTGAAGTCCATGTCTTCGGTTTGTGATGCGACGGATCATATGCGTGATTTGAGAAACTTGTTGTTCTAATATTTTCATGGTGTATGTCGCCTTGAGATCAGCTTGAATATAGAGGCCAATGACGCGGAGTTTCTTTACGCAGGGAACTACATGGTCTTCTAACATGACTGTGATTTGAGGGCTGTTGTCGGGATTTCGCTGGGAACGACGAATGAGCAGTAGTTCCGACTTTTCTGCAGAACAAGTTAGACCACCAGCTCGAGCGTAATCCTGAACCACATTTACTGCTTCTTGGAGCGCGTCTTGTATTTGTCCGTCTGAGCCTTTAGTCACCCAAATAGTGACGTCGTCCGCGTATAAAGCATGTCGCAGACTTGGAATGGAGGTCAGTAGAGGCGGCAATTTAGCCATGGCGATGTTAAAGAGTGTCGGGGACAGCACCGATCCTTGTGGCGTGCCTTTGCCCGCTAGCTTGATGACGTCGCTGCGAAGCGAGCCTAATCCTATGGTTGCCGTCCTCTCTGTGAGAAAGGCCTTCACATAGTCATAAACTCGTCGTCCACACCGGGTCGATGCGAGATTCTCTAGTATTAGGTCGTGCGACACATTATCAAGTGCACCACGGATGTCCAGGGCAAGCAGAGCTCTAGTTTGCGCAGAACTGAGGCTGTCCATTACTTCCTCTTTTATTTGGAGAAGTATGTCTTGCGTGGACAGATGGGCCCGGTACCCAAACAATGTGTCAGGAAAAAATCCCTGTGCCTCAAGGTATGGTTGGAGTCTTTGGAGGACAACATGCTCCATTAATTTTCCAACACAAGATGTTAGCGAAATTGGTCGCAGGTTTTCGAGCACAAGGGCTTTACCGGGTTTCGGTATTAGTGTTATTTCGGCATGTCTCCATTCCTGAGGTAACGTTCCGGATTTCCAATGAGTGTTATAGAATTCTGTGAGCTGTTGTAGGTCTTCGTCATCGAGGTTCCGAAGGAGGGAGTATTAATTGAATTTTGTCTTTCCCTGGTGCTGTGTTGCGCTTGATATTCAGAAGAGCAGCGCGAACTTCATGCACGGTGATATCCGCATCCAGTGGCGTTGGTTCTGCATATGGGTGGTGTTGTATTTAGAACAGAGAGAAACGATGCATCCGATGCCTGAACATCATCTTCTTTATTTCATGTCCCCACGCGACCATCCTCATCTTCTTTCATATACAACATTTCCCCGGTTGATAAAAAAAAAACTATCGCTTGCGTAACGCATAGTCCCTGAGCTTCAACGGCGTTTTTTTAACTCGTGCGCTCTTCCGTGGTGGTTGGCCGGTCATTTTGTCCTGCAGTGAAGACGGCTGAGTACTTGATTCACTGCTGGCTTGTGCTGCTATTTCTTGACGTGACGTAGGTGGACAGTCAGCATGTTGTTCACTCGCAGGAAATGCACCACCTTGAAGAGACTCGTCAGGTAGTGGTAGAGTCCACTCTAGAATACCCGGTCGATTGCCTGTGCACTTCTCCGCAGCTTCTGGGTGTATCGCTTAAAATTTGGAGGCGTTCCACACTCGCCCGTCATCCAAAAGAAATGAAGCTGGCCCTCGTTGCTCAATAATCTTCTTCGGTTCTGAAAAGCGCGAAGATATTTTCCCGTGAACTGACGACTTTCTCACGCGGACGTAGTCGCCGACGGCAAAGTGTCTTGTCCGGGCTCCGCGACGGCAGTCTGTGTAAAGTTTGGAAGAAGCTTGGTTTTGTCTGACACGCTGACGCAGCCATTTCATCGCCTGTGCTGGATTTTCGTGAAATGAAGAATCCGGTAATCCAACAATGCTTAAGCGTGTTCGTGGCAGTCGTCCGTGCAGCAAAACGGCGGGTGCAACTCCCGTTGTGGCATGAGGTGTGCAGCGGTAGACCCCCAAATAGTCTGTCACGGCGACACGGATATCACGCCGCTCGTATACTGCCATCTGGACAACCGATTTGAGGACTCTGTTAAACCTTTCTACAAGCCCGTTTGCTTGCGGATGGTAAACAGAAGAAAAGCAATGGCGTATGCCACGTTCCTGAAGGAACTCTTCAAATTCAGCCGAGCTGAACTGCGGTCCGTGGTTGGAAACCATTTCACTCGGGTAGCCTTCACGAGAAAACACTTGTAGCAGAAAATTCTTGACGGTCGCCGTAGAAACTTGTCTTGCAAAAAAAACTTCTGGCCATTTGCTGTGATAATCAATAATCGTCACTGCATAACGGCAAGTGATGGGAGCTTGCTCAAATGGGCCAATAATATCAATGGCAATCTTCTCCCAAGGGTTGCCAGGGAAAGCTACTGGCTGCATAGGTGCTGCGGTTGGCCGTGCTGATTTGTCACATGACTGACAAACAACACATGTTTTAACCAGTTGTTCTACGTGGTTATCCATGCGAGGCCACCAGTACAACTCTCGCAAACGGCTTTTCGTACGACTGATCCCCGGATGTGATTCGTGTGCGACTTCCATCAAACGACGAGTAAGGGTACTTGGAATTACGATCCTGTCACCACGGTAAAGCAAGTCGTGTACAATGGATAGTTCTGCACGTACATGAAAATATGGCATTAGCTCCGCTTCCAGAGATGCCTTATCAGGCCAAGATGACAAAACGAAGTCCATGACTTTTGCGATTGTACTGTCAGATGCACTCTCCGCTTGTAATTCTGCAATGGTTAGCATCGGAGAAAGAAGGCAAACAAACTCATCTTCGGCAACCTGATTGGTTTCTCCTTGCAAAGGCAGTCGAGAGAGCGCATCAGCCACCACATTATCGCTTCCCTTACGGTACTCTACGGTGTAGTTGTAACAAAGAAGTCGCGCTGACCAACGTGAAATTAGCAATGGCCGATGTCCAACACCTTTGGTTGATAGCAAGGTGACAAGAGCACTGTGGTCGGTTCGCAAGACAAAGGGGCGACCCCAAAGGTACACGTGCCAATGTTCACAGGCCCAAACACATGCTAAGGCTTCACGTTCGCCTGCAGAGTACTTCCTTTCTTGTGGGCTCAAGGTACGGGAGGCAAAGGCAACCGTCTGTAGAATCCCCTTGTTATCTTGTTGTAGCACAGCACCCAGTCCATACCCGGAGGCATCGGTCGTGACGATGACAGGTAGGTTCGGGTCAAAGAAATGTAGAACCTTGCAAGTTGTCAGCAGTGATTTCAAACGGACGAAACTCTCTTCGGCAGCTGACGTCCAAGCAAATGGCTCGTTGCCTCGAAGCAATGCCCGTAAAGGTTCCACAACATCCGAAAAATGGGGAACGAACTTGGAGTAAAATCCCGCCAGACCAAGCAGGGAACGATGTTTGAAGGCGCCGGAGCTTCTTTCATCGCTTGGATAGATGACGCTAGTGGAAAGAGTCCTTTGCCGTTCACAACATGTCCCAGAAACGTTAGTTCCGTGACGTCGAAAACGCACTTCTGGTTGAGTTTCAGGCCCGCTTTAGAAAGTCGTTGCAAAACGATGCGGAGATTTGAAAGATGATCTTTTCGAGAACGACCATATACGATAATGTCGTCGATGTAGAAAAGTACACCTTTGCACCCTTTCAGTATGAGATGCATCATCTTTTGAAATGCTGACGGGGCTGAAGCCAAGCCGAAACATACTCTCCTAAAGCGAAAAAGCCCGTCGTGCGTGATAAAGGTAGTCAAATCACGACTCTCAGGATCGAGCTCTAGTTGATGGTAGGCAGACGCCAAGTCCAGCTTCGAGAATCGCTTGGCGCCAGCTAAGCTGTGCAGCAGCTCGTCGGTCTGTGGTAGTGGAAAGCTATCAACAATTATAGCTTTATTGGGCTCTCGCAGATCAACACACATTCGCAGAGAACCATCCTTCTTGCAAACAACCACTATAGGAGAGACCCGCTGGGAGGCGTCAACACGCTCGATTATGTCTTGGGCTTCAAGTTTCTGCAGTTCACCCGACACTTGTTCACGAAGGGTAAACGGCAGCCGTCGTAGCTTGCTGGCAACGGGTGGAACGGAATCACGAACCTTAACCTTGTGTTTGAATCCTTTGGCAAGTCCGAGCTGTCTGTCAAAGAGGTGTTCGTACTCAGAACGTAGCTCAGCTGGCAATGTAGGAGTGCTGGAGGCCAATGCAAGACACTGAAGCGATTTACCTTCAATATTCATCTGTAGTGCCGCAATGGCGTCTAAGCCCAGTACAGTGGTGCCTTCAGATACAACATACAAAAGAATGCAAGCAGTTCTGTCTTGGAACGCAGCTGAAGCGACAAAGCATCCTCGAACTCTTATCTTTGACTTCGAGTAGTCGAAAAGCTGCACTGAGGTAGGTTTCAAAGGGTAAGTGCTTGCAAAAAACTGATGATAGAGTTCTTCAGCCAGAATAGTGACAGAAGATCCCGTATCAACTAGAAACGAGATAGGGCGACCTTCCACAGCGACGGATTCGTAAATGCCATGCTTGCGTCCATTGACAACACAAACTGTTTTTCCGCTACTCTGGGAGCTAGCGTCGTCGTCGTCATCAACTTGTTGAACTTTAGCTGAATATCCAGACGACCTACACATAAAATCTAAGTGGCCAATCCTCTCGCAGCGACGACATCTGCGCTTGCGGGCCTTACATGCAGGACTGTTTGCAAGATGATCAGTCGCTCCACAACGATAGCAAGCTCGAAGGTTCGTGGTACCTTGTACGGGATGCTCAGATGATTTGGCTTTGCACTTATTACAAGTTGTGCGTTCCTTTGGTTGTTCAGAAGACCGAGAAGAGCTTTGCGCTGTTTTAACGTGACGGACTGAAGCATCGTCGCAAAATTCCTTAGCATGACTCACGGCTTCTTCGTACTGATTAGCAATTGTTAGAGCTCGTGAGAGCGTCAGTGAGGAGCCCTCAAAAAGTAACCGCTCACGTAAATGATTATTCGTCGTTTTCGAGACAAGCTGATCACGTAGCATCTCATCGGCGAGGCTTCCAAAATTACAGTCGGCAATGAGGATTTGTAAAGCAGCGACGTATTCTTCCGCTGTCTCACCTGCATGCTGAGCACGGCGACTGAACCGTTGTCGAGCCACGATGACGTTGACTGAACGCTTGAAATGGTCCGAAAGCAGGGCGATTGCAGAGTCATACGCGTCATTCGTCGATCCGGCGTCACCTGTGCTCGAAGGACTAGCGGCGGAAGCAGAGCCAGACAGCAAGTCCGCTGGCTTCAGTGTAGAGAAGATCCGCTGCCCCTCCATACCAATACATGTGAGCAGGATAGCTTTTCGGCGTTCGGCTGGAAGCTCTGAAGCTCCAGAAGCCACCATGTACGTCTGAAAGGCCTGCTTCCACTGGTCCCATGGGACAGCCGGATGACCAGGCGAAGGCAGGAAAGGCGGTGGCGGTTGCAATCCCGGAATGCTCATTGTGGTGATGCAGCAGAAATCACCAGGACTCTTGCTCTTGCATGGGTTGAAATCTCTTCGCCAATATGTTGTATTTAGAACAGAGAGAAACGATGCATCCGATGCCTGAACTCATCTTCTTTCATATACAACAGGTAGTTTTCATATTTTGGCTGAGGGCCTGTAGCAATGTACCTGTCTTGAAGCTTCTGTAGGATGCTTTTGTCATCCCCATCCTGCTTGTGTAGGAGTGTTTGGATGGTACTGCTCGTGTAGAACTTGGTACTTTTCGGGTCAATAGGAGCCCTTAGTATGGCCCACGTGCGCGCAGTACTTAGCGTTCTATTAAGAGAGTGACAAAAGTTGTGCCAATTGTTCCTCGTGAGCTCTGTGGCGTATTGTTCGGCTTGAAACGTGAGTTGAGCAATGCGAAGTCTAAGCTTGCGATTGTGTCTCTGACGACGCCAGCGTTTTATGAGGCTTCGGCGCGCGTCCCACAGATGTAAAAGATGCCTGTCTACATCTGGGATTTCACTTGTAGTCGTTATCCGCTTGGTTGCTTTTTCAAGGTCAGACTGCAAGCAGTGTAGCCATTCACTTAGCGGTGGCGTGGTGTTGTCGACTTGAGCGCGCTGCTTCCTAAATTCGTCCCAATTAGTGAGACTAACCTTCCGCTCTGGATGACGGGGGTTGGAGATCTGCAGTATAGTAGAAAGGATGCGATGATCACTACCTAACGTTTCTTGCAGATTTAACCAGGAATAATTGCTAACTCCCCTGACAAAGGTTAGGTCAGGGCACGTATCCCTGCTTACGCTGGTTCCTATTCTAGTTGGTACTAGTGGATCTGTGAGTAGGGTAAATCTGTGATTGCAGATGAGGCGTTCTAATTTGGTACCTTTACGTGTGGCCGATAGGTAACCCCACGACGTGTGTGGGGCATTAAAATCGCCAGCCACTACGACTTGTTCCCCTAGCTGGCACGTTTCTGCAATGAGGTACCCGAAGCCATCTCTCCTAGATTTAGGGGAGCTGTAGATGTTAAGTATAAAACATTCGGCAGATCCCACGTACCGTGGGAATCGATGTTATGCGAAGCATGCAGGGGATGGTGACTGTGGCGTAATTTTTCACATTGAGCGAAACGTTACGGAATGACGCTAGAGAAATGTTGTAGTGGTATACACACACTCATGTGTTGAAGAGTTGCATATGTATTAGATAAATAGTTGTTTACAGCTGCGTAACGATGCCAACACCAACATGGGTGTTACCAACACCAGACGCGGTAAGCTGATATGTAGTGCTTATATTATTCAACACTAGATAGCGCAAATCCGAACAAGACAAAGAAGGAACATAGATGGGCAGGACAGGCGTTACTCGCAACTAAGCTTCATTCAGGAAAGTTTCTCTAGATATATACACAACCGACTGGCACGCGCAGGAGCACTTCACGCACGTTACAGTCACAGTTGCAGTTGTTACAGTTGTTATGCCTATACTTGTCCGTTATGACGCAGAACGTAGGCATGCACGGAGAACGAACACACGCACGCACGCACGAACCCGTGTGCATGTGTGGAAGGGGTTCTTGACAGTTCTTGAACAAGGTCATCATTATCGTGATCAGTGAGCCACAGCAGCTGGACCGCACTTGGTATTCGGATCCGTTCATGATCGCGGCTACGATGCGTCTAAGTGCAGTGAGCTGAGAGGTATAGCACAGCTCGTGGAAATCCTGGATGCCTTTTACGGTGAAATGATCTATGATGTCTCCTGTCCTGGATGTGGGAGCGAGGTGTTTTGATGCCCTGTCCACATTCAAGCCGTCTTTCACGCAGTATAAGGACCAGGCGTTGTTGGGTCTTGATAAAGCAATGTTGAAGTCGCCGGTAATGATGGGAGGCCTGGTTCTCTCCGCAGGTTTATTGTAGGAGGCATTGATCCAGGCTTTTGCGTAATCCACGTGGTCCGCGTTGCGGGCCACGTGGACGAGTGGATGGCAGTTGAGCGTCTTCCAGGACTGTTCTGTCTACAGCTTCCTCACTTTCCTTGCGTTCGCCGCGGTGGTGCAGCGGTTACGGTGCTCGGCTGCTGACCCAAAGGTCGTGGGTTCTATCCCGGCCGCGGCGATCGAATTTGGTTGGAGGCAGAATGCTAGATGCCCGTGTTCTGTGCGATCTTGGTACACGTTAAAGAATACCAGATGGTCAAAATTTTCAGAGTCCTTCGCTACGGCGTCTCTCATAATCATGCCGGGGCTTTGGGACATAAAACCCCAACAATTATTGTTATCACTTTTCTTGCGTGTCAGTGTGTGTATGTTCGCGGTTACTGTGTTGGTTGAACTCTATCACCTGTGGCGCATACCCGCAAAACATGAACTCTGGTATGTGGGTATGTGCCACACGTGACCGAGAGAAAGGGTTTTATGACGTAAGCGACAGGTATTTTGCGTTATTCATGTCATGACCAGTGGATCGTGTTCGTCATACATTGATCCCCTGCTATGCCAATTTTGGTATACTAGAAGTTATGGAGACGACCTGGAGAGCGCCCAGACGTAGGCGGCTAGATAGATAGATAGATAGATAGATAGATAGATAGATAGATAGATAGATAGATAGATAGATAGATAGATAGATAGATAGATAGATAGATAGATAGATAGATAGATAGATAGATAGATAGATACGTAGATAGAAACGGCCTGAGGTTCGCTAAGAAATGCTTCGCATTTAATAAACTTTGCTGGCTGCGCTTCTGAGGAACGATTTCAACAAGCACATGTGGAATCGAGGACGACAGTGAGTGTTCGATTGTTGTCAACCGTTTGGATACAAGTATTGCGACAAGTTATGGTGTTTGGTGATCTGTGTACGAATGGAAGCCCGAAAGGGTAGGTGTGCAGTGCGTCTCCTGCAGAGCCACGATATCCGGAGGGTGCGCGAAAGTGGCAGTGTACTGTTGCAGGGAGCTCCGCTTTCTTCGGAACCCCCTGCAGTTCCACTGCCACATGGTGAAGGCAGGAGGACTATGATGTTGAGGGGGGGCCATCTTGCTCCTTGAGGACTGTGTCCTGAGTTAGTAGGGATGGGCGAATGTACGGGTGTGGTCGTTTGGTCAGGCCCTTGATGTTTGGGGCAAGTGGGGATGAGTCTTGGGGCCCTGCACTAAATGACGCGAAGCTCTCTTGGATGTGCTGCTTTAGTTCTGTAACAAGCGCTTGTGTATGGGCCTTTAACATATCCCTGAGTTCTGTACGGAAATCGTTAATTGCTTCAGCGATCATGCTGGCCACCTCAGCCTTAAGCGAATCCCTGAGTGTTGCCAGGGCATCTTGCAGCTCTTGCTTTGTGCAGTTATGTACGTTTGAGGTAGGGGGTACGTTGGGGTGGGTATGTAATGAGGGTGATGGGGAGGATGGAGGTAAGGGAGAGTTCAGCCTGGGAGGCCCTGCTGCCCAACTCACCTTAGCCGGAGGTGTCTGTCCAGCGGGCGCTGGCTTCTTGGCGGGTGGCGATTCTGATCCTTCAGCACTTCCGGATCTGTTCTTTTATTGGATCGGTCCCGGGGTTGGGGTCCTGGGCTTGGATGTGATTCCTGGTGTGTTCTTCAAGGGTGCCGTTGACTTGTCTTGAGACTTCCCTCTGCTCTTGGATTGGCTACGCCTCGTTCTGGACCTGGGTCGGTGTCCCTTGGGTGGTGATGTAGGGGGTTGTGTCAACGCTTTCGCCTCCAGTGCTTTCTTTACGTATTGCTTGTTCGGAGGTTTCCGTTCCCTCGCGGGGCATTGGGGGTGCGTAGCTGGGTGGTCGCCTTTGCAGTGGAAGCACCGAGTCGTGCAGCTGTGCTGCGGCGCTGGTGTCTCAACTCCACATGCGTGACATCGGCGTTCACTTGGGGTTGGACACACGTCGGCCCGATGTCCCAATGCAAGGCAGATTGTGCACACTTGTTTGCGAGGTCGGTGAATGTAGCATCGGTATTCCGCACGGTAGTAGTATACATAGCGTGGAACCTGAAGGCCTGCAAAGGTTATCAGCGCAGTGTTTGTGGACCCCATCATGCGGGCGTGCAGGATTTCGGCGTCGGGTGTGTAGATGTTGTCGAGGAGTTCGGTGGGTGAAGTATTCTTCTCGGGACCCATGATGACTCCCTTGCAAGAATTGTCTGGTGCGGCTATATAAGCGTGCGTTTCATATCGCTGCGTTCCCAAATTTATCACAGTGACAGCTTGTAGCTTTGTAGCAGTGGTTTCGTCTGGCGTGCTTGCTATCGCAATGTTGCGTTCCGCATTTATGCGAAAGAGGAGCTTGTTGACTGTTTCTTCCGGTAGTCCGGCAGCTATGCTGATGGCGCGTGCCACCAGGTGTTGCGCCCAATCACTGAGGCGAAGGCCTCCTTGTGGTCGGAATACAACCTTTAAGTCATCCACAGGTAGGGGGGGTGGCCGTGGGGTCACCTGATTTTTGGCAGGCTCGGGCGCGGGTGCAGAATTCGCTGTGGTCTTTGGGTTGCGTCGGCGGGTAGCAGTGAACCAGGAACCATCGTCTGGGTCCGCTGGATATTCGTTGGAGTCTGAAGCCTCCATGGATGCTGAGTCGTTGGCAGGAACTGTAGAAGTCATGTCGACGTAGTGGAAATCAAGGGCACTCCGAAAGTCAATGCAGCGCGATTGGCGCTCGCACGAACGCGGCCAGGCTCCGAAAGTTACGGCGGCGTCGGCGCGGCGTCGCGGAGACGCTACCGTCTCGGCCGTGCTCGATGACTGGAAAGAGGCTCGGCAGGGCGGCTTCACGTTTCGGAAAACTCCAAATAGTCGTAGCAATCAAAGTCCTTACCGGAGAAAGTCCGTAGCGGGTACCGCCGATGTGGGCAAGGTTCTACATTGGTTTGGTTGCGGTTGCAACAGCAAAGGGCCAAGAATGCGAGGTGCACTGCGTGAGACGCGTCTCCCACAGATGAAAGAGCTCCGGGCAGCACGTCTGTTCTCTGCAAACGCTAGATGGGATCTCCTGGACGCTGTGGAAGCTACATCAGCAGTTAGGTCAGCAAGATGTATAACTCCGCGCGTCTCAGAGCCGCGTTCTACCGTTGTAAATGCTCTTACGAGCATAGCAAGGGCATGCGCGTCAAGCGTCGCTACAAATAAAAAAAAAACAAAGAAACGAAGAGAAGGAAATGCTGAGAGACATAGAACACCATATGCACAGTCGTGTAACAGTTGTTTATCTGTAAGCCACAAGAACTTCTTATTTATTACTCCGCATTAAACTGAATCGATTCACATTGTGAGGGTGAAAGAAGAGAGAGAGAGAGAGAATAAACGTTTATTAACTATTCCTATTAGCAACTAAAGTGGGTGGGGCCCTTCGTCCAGTGCTCCACTGGCTATTGCAGCTCGCCGGGCCTGGTCCAGGGTTGCCAGTTGGCTTCCCAAGGCCTGATCCGAGAGTCGCGCCTCCCACGACCAGCGTGGTAATGTGTGTGTTTTTATTTGCGCGGAGTTTGCCGCAACAGGACGCGAGGTGCAGCTGTATGTAATGTGTGTCAGCGTTGGTATCCCTCCGCACGAGGAGCACTCATCTCGATATTCGGAGGCGTGGATCTTATACCCTTGTTACAGGGACAGCCTAAACCTCGGTTAATGTAACCGCGGTTACGCGTAATCGCGGTTCGCTTATGTTACACGGTATGCGAAACCGCGGTTATGCCGCTAACCGCGGTTGTACCAAACCGAGCTCGGCGACCTCGGTTTGGCGGCTAACCGAGAAAATGGCGGCCTTCATGGAGGACGTGTGTACGCCGCGAGCGTTCGTGAAAAACGAACGAATTGGACTGCACGAACCACAGAAAGCCTGATTAGGTTTTGGGAAAACAATTAGCGTCATCTGCGGAGCACCTCAAGGAATGCGAAAGTGGACGCGGCAATAACAGCCGAGTTGAACGCCGGACTGCCGCCAGACGCAGAGCCATTCACGCCAAAGCAAGTCCGCTTTAACCGAGGTCGCTTGTGCGCCGTGTAACATCGGCGAACCGTGGTTGGCGCTAACCGTGGTCCAACGTGGTTAACCGTGGTTGGTCGTAACTGCGGTTAACTTGCCTGTGTAACAAGGGTATTAGAAAGTGTGTGTAGGTTGGGGTACGTGTTCGTCTGCAGTCGGCGCCAGTCTCTCGATTGCTCTCTATTCAGTTTCGGGTGAGGTGGTGCCATAGTGCGTCGCTCGGGCCGTTCAGCTTCGAGGATGTCGGCTCGACCGCTTGGTCGCTCGACGTCGTCAGGGACTATGGTTTCGTCGACTGGGGCGTCCGTCGCTCGGTATGTACTTGCGCGAGCGAGTCGGTCGGCCCGTTCATTCCCGGGAACACCCATATGTGCCGGGCACCAAATGATGTCGTGGTCAGATGCGATGTGCGAGCCTAGGATTCTGAGAACAGTTCGTGGTAGTGTGCCATGCATGCAAAGTCGACATGCTCTTTGTGAATCCGTGAGGACGGTGGAGTTTGTACCTCGCTTGTCTGCATCTGTGATGGCCAGGGCGATTGCAGCGGCCTCCGCTGTTGCCACGGAATATGTGCGTACCGTCGCTGCTGCCACCAGTTGTCCTCTATTACTTGCCACTGCAGTGTACGTGCGGGACCCACTTGGAGTGGGGCCGGAGGGGCAGGCGTCCGTGTAGTACACGTCAGGATCAGTGCCGTAGTTGCGAATTTTTCGTGCACGAGCTTGGCGTCGCGCGCTGTGGAAGTCCGGGTGCATGTGACGCGGTATTGGTGCCACGTGTGTGTGTGAAAGTATAGTCGGGGGGATTAATTCTGTGCTATCTCCACTGTACTGCGGGGCAAGAGGAAAGAGGGGACTATTTCCTTGTGCGAACACATCTACTGCAAGAAGACTCGCTGGCCTCCACAGCGTCGACTGCTATGCATGAGACGGAGTACATTGTGTAAAACGTTCCCATTTCTTCTACACACACCAACCAATGACACAAGCTAGCCAATCTCCTAGTTGTATATTGTAAAAACAGGAACAGCTTGCTTCAGTGCAAGTCCGGTGCTCTCCAGCCGACGCTTGGGCCTGAATCCTATCTAAAGGGCAGGTGACAGCAGTGTGCAAGCTACGAGGTGCAACCAAAGCATATGCTTGGGCGGGAAAACATAGTTCTGTGCTGCCAGTGCTGCCACAGCTGCACATGACACGGCATCTGAGAAAATCGACATTCCTTTTTCAAGGAAAGACGTACCGACTTTGGTATCTGCGTTCGCAGGGAATCTGCAGCGAACAGTATGGTGCAATGCAAGTAACCGGTACGAACAGCTGCACAGAATAGACCCGACTTGTACCTTTTATATGCCACTAGGACTAACCAGGCATGGTGAAACGTGCATTCACCGGCTGAGACTCGACGTTTCCTATATGACATACTTCAAGCACAAGATCAGGCAGTCGGACGTGCACCACATGTAATACTGGGGAAGACTTAAAGCACGCACTCTGCGACTCTTCCCGCTACGACGCCGAACGACAGATTCTGACGGAAGCACTTGATTTGCAACGCGGCTCGAGCTTGCAGCTGCGGCCCCTTCTCGGCCCGTGACAAGACAGCGGTTGTGCGACGCGCAACACGAAAGCTCTGTTGCTGTTCTTGAGGAACACTCGACTTAACGAAAGTTTTTGAGTGGCTATTCTATGTGTGCGTTTGTGACTGCATGTACTATTTGTGTGTATATGTGATCACTGTATATATCATAGTCACCACCCGAGACCCGGAGTAGCAAGCCAGCCGAAGAACCAGACTTAAATCTCCGGGAATTTCATTAAGGAGTATTATCTCTCTCACAGTTCTCTTTGCAATTTCACTGTAATTGGCAAGGTTAAGACGACCGCGTTTGTTTCGATCGTGCTACGTCACAGCTATACGTGACACGCTAACCACGATTCGCATGTACGTCATATGTCTTTGAATATTGTATCTGTAACCGCCGGTAATTGGGGTGGCGAAGCGACATGGCAGCGCCTGCAGACGCAACCGCCCGCTTCAACCTGAACTCACGCTCGCTGCTTGCCCATGGTTTAGGCAGCAATAAGTCAATGGTGGAATAAGCTATTGCTTTGAGTAATCGCACGCTGATGACGGAGAATCAGGTATGTTTTTGTCCTTATTAATGAGATCAGCTGTTTGTTGCTGGACAGCTTGTTCAGCAACGCCTAATAAGCCTTGTCCACGACAATGTGGGAGCGAATCTTGGAAACAGTGCCGAATAGTAACGGATACACTAGCGTCGAAGTGTAATGGCGTCGAAGTGCAAATATCACGCAAAAACAAGCGTCCGTTTAGAACTTACGGGCCGCACATAGCCCGACGACGACTTTTTAAATTCGAGTACGAAGCAACCAGCTTCGACGGGCGCCGCCATCTCTTTTTTGCAGTAGTGGCGTTGCTGCCCAACGCTAAGAGCGTTGGTTGTTGCAGTGCGCTCGCTTTGCTCGCCCAACGCGCGAGCGCTGACGCTATGGGGACGCCGAGCAGACGACGCCATGCAGATAATAATACGTGAGGGATTTTCGCTCTTCCTATTGGCTAAGCAGCCCCGTAGCGTCCGCACTGACGCAACCAGCTGTCGGCTTCATAACACGTCCACGTGAATGTATAAGGGGTTGAACAAAAAGAAAAAAAAAAGAAAACGCAGGGTTTTTCATTGGCCCCATCTTTGCATAGAATAAGCCTTGAGTCGTTCTCTGCACCAATATTTAGTACTTAATTTTTTGCCATTTTTCGCCTAAAACATGTCAAGCGACTGTACGATATCTTAATAATATTTGTCTTGCGCAATGGTAATCGACAATGTTAATTAGCTAAGCCAAAAAAAAATTGGCAGCACAGCCAGAGAAACAACCATGTCTATACAGGTAGCTTATGTTAGCAGAGCGTACATGCATTTGGCTCCATTGACAGTGTGTTGCACTATTGCGCCGCTCAGAGCGTGGGCTTATAGGTCGGATACAAACAGCGTAGTACTCAGACATGTTAACATTTCTTCTAAACACACCCACCAAAGGCACAAGGAAGCGAGCTTGCAGGTTTATACATGATGTTTCAGATCACTTCCGCCATGTATACTCTTCCGTTTCGTCCAATCTAAAAAAAACCTCAAGAAAAATAAATAGGACAGCTACCTTGAAACATATTATTCCACGTTTCTGAAGAAATGTTGCAGCTTTTGTAATCAATAATTCACATTAGAATTACCACATTATATGTTCATTAAGTAATCTTTGTTAATTACTCAGCCTATCCGACTGGCTGTTATCTTAGCATGGCTGAACCATTGCGACGTTCCAGGACAAGTGCTATAACTTTTGCCTTGAAGATCTTTCGCTAGAGTTACTAATTTAAAAGCTAATGAAACAATATTTGATAATTATCCGACGCGGCTGAGAAAAAAGCGTTCGCGTAGTTTGCTCTAGAGGCGCAATACCAAAGAGACACTGGTGCTGATGGACAGCTTCCCACTAGTGGTGCCAAGCGTGAAGGAAGTGCGGAGCTCAGCGGCCTTCTGTGTTCATCTTTAGTATTTTTCTTTCGCGCTCTCTTTCTTTTTCTCTCTTCTCTGTTTTTTTTTGTCTCTGTTTATCTCTATTTCTTTCTTTATTCTCTTTCTGGTTTTCTTGCTATTTCTTTAAGTTTCTATCCTTCTTTCTCTTTCTTTCCTTCCTTTGTCTCAGTCTCTCTATTTCTCGCTCGTCTCCTCTTTTTTTTCTATCATTCTCTCTCTCTCTATTTCTTTCTCTTTCTTTGAATCTCTATATTTCCCTTTCCTTTCTTTCTGCATTTATTATTTCCATTTATCTCTTTCTCATTCTTTCTATGGCATGCTTTACTCTCTTCCCTCCTCCTTTCCCTCCTCCTCACCTCTCTTTCCTACCCCCTCGCTATACGATACTATACAAGGCTATGCTATGTTCTGTCAGCGTGCCTGGCTAGACGAGCGGTTAAGGCGCTCGCCTTCGGATCATGGGAGCGCGGGTTCGAATCCCACCGCCTCTTGAGCATTGTTCCTCGCCATGATATTCTCTGTCCAACTCTTTCTTTCTCTGTTTGCCTACTTTCTTTCTTTGTTTCTTTCGCATTCCGCAATGTCCCCTCGCAATTGTTTCCTTCCTCCATGCTTTTTCGTTTCTCCACTTCTCAACAACGAGAGCTTCGCGGTGAAGTATATCCTCCTCCGGGCGAAGGTAATGCAGCATGTAATTTGTAGCTGCCGAGCTGTTCCTCACCGCCTTTACCTTTTTTACCTTTATCCGCTTTTACTTTTAGCTTCATCCATCATTATTAGTGGTTTTCGTATAGTGGAAGATCAGTCAGGGCTGTGCCTTTTTAGCTTTTACCGCTTTTAAGGCGAAAGTTTAGCCGCTTGTAAGGGAATCGTTTTCATGCGAAGCAGACAGCGAGTAGCTGTCCATGCTGCATTTCTCGACCTTAGCTAAGTATTACGAGTTGGACTGATGTTTTTTATTTCGTAAGTGGAGTAGTTGTGTACACATCGTGGGCTTACCAGGCACATTAACTACATTGCCGTATAAAGAGCAACTTATGGTTGGACACAAAGTCAGCACTCACGTTAGAGCAGAGACGTCAGTTTTATCGAAACGAAGTACACGCTACGGTGAGATGATGAGGTTATCATGCGATAGCGTATTCCTCGGGGGTCGAGCAACACTCGAATATAGCTTGCTGAATCATAGGAATACATGTCTAATGTTTATTAGACCGCTGTAGTAGCCGAGCGAATACTTGATACACAAGTGACGTTAACCCGACATGACGCCTGTATCATAGAAGTACAGATGTATTGCATATCGCCTTCTTATAAAATTAGATAGCCAGCACTGCAACCGCAGTTGACGTTGCACCGACATTGCGCCTGCATAGGGTCTTTTTGCGGAGCAGTTTCAAAAAACTGACGTGGCTCTGTTGTAGAATACCCGACTGCCGCAAAATGCTTCGGTTAGATTCCAGCTGGAATCCTCGATCTTTTACTCTTTGCATTCGTCGGGTCAACGCTGATAGTCTCGGTTTTTCTTAAGTCTCTCGCATTTAAACTACCAATGTCTGTTCTAGTCGTTCATGGGTAGATATAAACTGTGAGAGAAATAAACGAAACAAATACATAAAAGATGGTCGATCCCTCCGTCATAGGAATCGGAATAACACGAAAGTAAATGGGGCCCTTACAGAAGTAACTAAATGTTTATTGTACATTGATATAAGAGAGTTTGTACAATGTAAATTGATGCCTGGCAGCTACAGTACCGTTTAACGTTGATGCACCCACTTTGATGATTGGTGGTATGTCTTCATCTCGACGACTAACGTCCGTGGTAAATGATTAAACAAACTCTTGTGGTAGCTGTAGTAGTTAACGGTGAAAGCGTAATCAGAGAACGAGGAGTGATAGCCATAAGAGAGTCGCATATTGGACGCAGAACTTGGTCGCCATCCCGCGGCGTGTTAAAATGTGATTGAACACCACGGCCGGACTAGAGGGAAACGCAAAGCGCGTCGTGCTGCCCCAGTAGCCCGGCCGCGATTTTTGTCGGGGACAGCGCGTGAGTGGGGAACGCGATGTTACAGCCAGGTGAGGCAGGCGCGCGTCGCAGAGCTATTTTAGGGGCGAAGCTTCTTAAGGCGGCACCCGTTCGTCCCTCGTAGTCGTAGTCGTAGTGAGTAACCAGTCTTACGCTTTGACCTCCAAGGTGGTGCCGGTAGGAGATTTTTCCTGTGCGTTGTTGAACAATAAAAAATTCGCAGCGTTAGCTAAAAGCCGACTTCTTCTGTCTCTCATTCCCATGAGCAGCCATTCTTTACCTCCAAGGTAGTGCCTGGTGAGATTTCTCCTGTGCGTGAATAAACAATAAAAATTTTGCTCAAAACGCCGTTGATTGATGAAATAAACCAACGAAAGACGCCAGATGTTCTGTAAAAGCAAAACGAAAGAACGCCAGATGTTTCTAAAGCAAAACGAAAAGGCGCCAGCTGCTTAACGAAAGACGCCAGATGTTTTCTAAAGCAATGGTTTTCTAAACAATGAAAATTCACAGCGTACATGTAAAATTAAAGTGAGCTGCAAGTCGTCATAACTCATCGAACCTTTAGTATAAACGCGCCCGATCTCACGTCGGTGATGATGTACTGGGCAGAATTCACGGAAGATTCACGGTTTACCGATGAACCTCCGCAGCTTCGCCCACTCATCATCATTCACTCCGTGGATATGCTGTGATTTTTTGGTTTGGATTGGCATGATGCTATGAGTGAGGCCGACGCTTTTACGACGCTTGCGCTAAAATCGCCACCTCGCGGTGTGGTAAGGCCGTGACAAAAGTGAACTTCCATTAAAAACGCGCCGAATGGGACGGACGTGTAACGCGTTGCAGGTGCTAATCGCGGAGGCCACAGTAATGAAGAATTGCTTTACTTTACTGCTCCCAGAGGGCACCACCACCTCGCCGACCGGGAGAGTGGTAGATATAAAAGGCGCGTTTGTAAAGCTTATAGAGTCTGTGGCCGTGGCGCAGTGGACAGCGTGCCCGGCATCTGTTGATGCGGACCGAGCGGTCGTGGGTTCGATGGCCGTTGCTGGAACTTTTTTTCTTTGACATCTTATCGTGTAATTTTTTTCGACGTCATTTCCGTGACGGAAATACGTCACTGAAATCTTGGTGGACCCCGGCATAAAACACTTTCGTGTTAAAAGATAGAAACAGAGAGAAAGAGATAAAAAGACTGTGAAAGAAGCACAGAAAGAGAGAGACAGAGAAAGACATAGAAAGATACAGAAAGACACGAAAAGGGGATCGAAAAAACATGTAGCAAAAGTGAAAGAGAAAGAGAGAAAAAAATTACACCATTTCCCGCTAAAGGGGACCATGAGGCGATGCGAAGTCGGAGCACTTGCACGATCGCGTTCCGTTGGCGTTCGTTGGGCATGCTACCGACCTCGCGTCGTGGAACGCGAAGAGAAACGCTGCGCGCGTCTTGTCTTCTCTCTAGCCTGGCCGTCAATTCTCACAGGGCGAGCGGGGAACGCGGTCGACAGGCACGTGAGAGGGCGGCAGCGTAGGAGAGGAGAGAGAGGGGGAGCGGACGCGCATGCGCAGATGCTCATCGCGGCGTTGCGCAGGAGATAATTTCGGCATGTCTAGCCCGCGTTTCAGAGGAAGTGTGGAAAGGGGGAGGGGAGAAGGGAAATGGATAGGGGTATGGGAAAGGGGAAGGGGAGAGGGAGAAATGGGAGAGAGAGGGGTGAGGGTGAGTGGAGAGGAGGAATGGTGAGGGGTGTGTGGAGAGGAGGTGTGTGGAGAGGGTATGCGCATGCGCAGTAAGGGTGGTCACGCCGCACACCACCACTATGGTGGCTTACCACCACCACCGGATTGAACTCCGCCATAAGATACTTCGCATCTAATAAAAAGGAACAAAGGGAGTATGAGAACGAAGCAGAGAGAAAAACTAGGAAGCCCACGCAGCAGCGCTCTTCCTTCGGGCTTGCCCCCCTATTCGAAGCTGCCATAATTTGTTTCGCTTTGTCCACATAAAAGATATGAAGCAATTGTAACCCGCCTTAATTGTACTCCCTTGGCATGGCGTTAGCCGGTAATCCTAATGAGCTGCAGATAAGTAAACTTGCAGCACGGCCAGAGAAACAATCGTGGCTATACAGATAGCTTAGACTAGCAGCGCCTACATTGATCTGGCTCCAGTGGAAATATATAGCGTGCAGCGCGTGGATAGGCCGGATTCAAACAGCAAAATTTTCGTATATTTCTTGTAAACACGCCCACTAATGGCACATGCCAGTGAATTTTCGTGGTATACAAGGTGTTTGAGCTCGCGTACGCCAAGTATATTTTTAATTTCGCGCACACTAAAGGAGAGCCAGAAAGAAACTAAACCGGACATCCACGTTAGCATAGTATAAACAATCCACCTATCTGACCAAACCTTACAACTTTTCCACTCGATATTTTACGTTAGAGGAAATATTTTTAAGGTTCATTAGGCAACCTTTGTTCATTGCCGAGGTTATCGGATTGGCAGTTATCTTGGCATAGATGAAATATTCCGACGGTTCAGAACAAGTGCTACGACTCTTTCGTTAAAGATTTCTCGCTAGAGTTAGTAATTAAAAAGATATTTATAAGCTTAGCCTTTGTTAATTACTTGGCTTGACGGAATACAAAAAACACATAATGACGTAATGCATACGGCTCAGTGGAATACTGGGCCAATTCAGCGCGCGCAGCGTATGTGTTGGTTTTTAAATAGCAGGCTCAAGCAGCGAGCCTGAAAGCGCCTAGCTTCACGCACGTGCGTCAGAGGACGTTGCAGAAGAAAATCCTGCCCTCAGGAGAAGCGGATGTCAACTGCGCCTGCACACTGCTACACAGCCTAGGTCATTCATCTCTCCGTATAAAAGAAGCCACTCGACTCCCGAAGACTTCATTTGGCAGTAGCGACGAAAGTGTTGTTCACGACGCTAAGCATCGTTCTGCTTATACTGCAGGTTAGTACCAAGCTGCTGCGATTGTTATATTCGCGCTTTAATTTCGTCGCTGCTGTCAGGTATAGTGCAGTTGCTTTCCACCCTTCTTCCTTTTTTTTAATAACTAGTTGCTTTTCTTATTTTTCGCCTGATGTTCAAAGAACTGGCCAAGATGAAGGAGGAACTAAAGTTTGAGTTTGTTAAAATGAAAGACGAAATGAGGCATGAATTGAAATCGTTTCGCGAAGGCTTAGAAAGGGATCTGCTAACTGAAAACTGCGAGCTCAATAATGAGCAAACTAACATGGCGAAGGGCCTGGTATTTCCGTTTGATACAGTTGATGAACTGAAAAGAGAAATGATGGAATGTATTTCCAAGAATGCCGTACTTGAGAGCGAGGACGAGGCTCTACGCACTATGTGTTCCCGTTTATAGATCACAGCTCAAACTCTGGAAAATCGACTCACGCAGGTTGAGCAATATTCTCGTAGAGCCAACCTTGAGATTCAAGATGAAGCAAAGGCTGTGAATGAGCGCTTGACCGATGTACTTTCCATGCTTGGCTCTGCAATCAATGAGCAGGTCACTCTACACGACGTTGAAACGTTCAATCGGGTACCTACACGTAGCAATGAACAGACGAACATAAGAGTCCAATTCATGTGTCGCGCGAAGCGAGATAGCGTTCTCCGGAAGACCAACAAGATGCGTCTTACAAACACTGACCTTAGATGGGAGGGCTGTTTAGTATATGGGAATGGACACCTTTATCCTGCTCTGAAGAAGCTTCTCGCAATGGCTGTAAAGAGCAAACACGTGCATGACTGGAAATGGGTGTGGTCATTTAACGGCAAGACCTTTTCAAGAGAATCCGATGACACGTCCGTTCTACAGATAAGAGAAGAGGGTGATCTTGAAACGATAACATCAGGGTAGACGTAGAAGGTCGAAGCGCCACGAAGGAACGTGCTACGCAACTTTTGTTCTTAGCCTTCATCAAAAATGGCATACCAGGAGCTTGCTCTCCGGCATCAAATTTCAAGACTCGGTACATCAGGCACGTCCATTTTGCATTTTAACGCGCGCTCTGCATGCGACAAAAATGACGATATTAACGCGATAGCGTTAAAGAGCTCGTGTTGCAGAAATTCCGGTGTAGGTGTCGGTGACGGCGTCGTTGGCATGAGCGAGAAATCGTCCGTGAGCGAAAAATTGAGAAACAAAAGGAAATAAAATAAGCAATAAAAATCTTCGGTTCCTTTGACGATTGAACCCAGGCCGTTCGCGTGGCAAGCAGGTGTCCTACCACAAAGCCACGTTGTTGTTTCTTTTTCTTTATTGACAAAGTCACGATGTTATTTGCAACTGATTCGGAAAAAACACTACATAAATGCCATGTAGTGGAAGGAGTCTCCTTAACGCATTTATTGTTGCATGGCAGAAGCGCACAATCGTGTAAGGCGACGCTTAACTGCACCAACTGTTTCAGTGCCATGTTCGTGTGTGAAAAACTTTGAAGTACATGTGAAGACCAACGTCACATCTTTCGCACTCACATCCGCTGTCGGACTTCTTGCCGTGTGCCTTGCAAACTAAGCACAACCTTGAAGGATTCTTCTTTGTTTTGTTCGGCACGTGTCACGGCGAAAATGAAACCATTAGGCGATTTATAGGCGCAATGGCGAGGCCATGAAACTACGTTTTTTGCGCGACATGCTTCGACACACACACACATACACACACACACACACACACACACGCACAATTGCAAACAACTCCAAAATGGGCAACTATGTCCATCTAGCGGAAAACATATCAAACAGCAAACATTGTGGCCTCCGAGATGGCAAACGCGCCGCGCTCCCGCCATCTCGGAGGCCATGCGACTACAGCAGAGCCCTTGCTAGTCGATGAGTGCCGGCGAGACATTCATGTCGAGTATTCGCTCCCATGTCAAGGTTGTCTTGGTGACGCGGACGCTTCGCCTTCGCTTTTCGAGCTCGAAGTTCTGCGACATTTTGGCGTCGTTATCGGCTTCCCGCGCTCGTAGTTGGGGATCCACATCACGGCGACGACGCTTCATTTCAGCTTCTCTGGCTCTCAGCAAGGCATCTTCATGGCGTTGTTCGCGTTTGACCTCCGCTTTCCTGCGTGACTACGTCGCGCGCGCGCGCGTGTGTGTGTCTGTGTGCGCGGGCGTGTGTGTGTAACAACACACATTACTGAGTGTGCACTTAGTGGTTGAAGTGCGCACTAGAGGCCGGATTTCGCTATCGCGTCCAAAACGCGAAGCTTAAGGGTCCCCCAATTTTTATTCACTTTCTATCGCAATTAACATTCAGGTTTAATGTGACCGTGATTAGAGGCCGGATTTTAGGCAAATGCCTATTTTGTTCCTTGCGCTCCTATCGCGCCATTCTAATATATGAACATGAATTAGAGGTTAAGAAGGGCTTTTATAGTGTTTTTATAGTGCCTATAAATGCCTATTTTTGGCGTTTGTGCCTAAGTGCTTACAAATGCCTATAAATGCCTATTTTCAAAATTGGCGCTTCTATGAACACTATTTAACCTCGAGTTTTGCTCCCATGTGCAGTTTGAGATCGCCATTCATGTTATCGCGTAATATTCACTGTTCAGAACTCTATAAAGTTCAACCTAGCCCTCTAGTTCAACCAACTCCGGGAAACAACCGCTAGCAATAGTGATGCGGGACATGACGGCGAGCATTCGCCGCCACGCTGACATGGCGCGAGCAGTTGGCGAATGCGAAACCACGGACAGGCGTCAGCGGAAAGGAGTTTAAAGAGCAAAAAAGAAAGAAAATTATGATATGCACGCGACTTTTGCTCTGTTCTAATTTACTTTTTATGTTTTTTGAAGGGGGTTCAACCATACTTTATGTATGTTCATGCGTCCGTTTGTATGTGTGCGTGTGTATATACACATGCAAAACCGAAAAGTTTCGAGAAGGGGGAGGAAGGTTGAAACCTCCGAACCTCCCCCCACCCCCCCTCCTTCCGCCTGGTTACGCCAGTGGTTATCTGCCAAGGGAGAAATTGGCACTACGCGATTCGACTCGGCCAATAGGGGGAATCCCTCTCTTCAGGTCTTTTAGTGATCTGGCTAAAAGACACATGACTAGCGAATAGGGTGTGTTTATTCGACAGTGGACACTTGACTCACCGTGAAGAACACGGGAGAGACAGTGTTCTGCGAACCATGCAATACAAAGCATAATTGTACGGCTATGTTAAACTGTTAGCGCCTTTGTGCCATCTTAAAGGGGTGGTGCCACCAAAATTGTGGCTTGCGTGTTCTTTGCTGTAAGCGTTTCCTATAGCTCCAGGAAGCATGATGCACTAACAAATATTCATGTATTCTCGCTAAATAATTTATTATCGCCTTTTGATGTGGACAACTTTCGGTTTCTGGGCGCCGAAGTTGGGCAGTGACGTAGAAGTGTAGGAGGCTTGGTCACGTGACCACACAAGGCTGTGACGCACTTAGCCAGGAAGCGATCGAAACTCGGCGAGTGATGTAGGAACCGATGCTTTGCCGGTACTATAGTGAAGTAGAATATATTCTAGTTCACTACAGCCGGTACGTACGTTGCGGAGGTGGCGGAGGTCCGGAGGTCACTCACGTCACTACAGCAGATCTGTTGTGACGTCACTACAACTTTCGTTGCCCCTCCTATAGATCTACGTCAGAGTTGGCGCGCTAGCGATGGGTTTCGATCGGGAGAATGGGCATTTAGGTACACTTTGGAAGTTAATTAAAATATATTCTAAACGCTTACTGTGTCCGACCCTTCGTGTGGGATGTCCTTGCATACAGAGAAAACCCACAGCAGGCTTGTTATAGCCTCGAAATTTGATGGCACCACCCCTTTAAGCAATAACATTTTAATTTTCCTATCGTAGACACAGGTCGCGCACGTCTTATTTTGAAATTATTTCCATTTATGTGAAATTTTACTGTGCCTATATTTACGACATTTGAGGCCTAAAACGTTGTTTTGCATGTCTATTTTTGGCGCCTAAAACGAGCATGATTAGAGGCCGGATTTTTAGGCATTAAAATGCCTAAAAATCCGGCCTCTAATCATGATATCGGAAACATGGTACTACAATAACTGTGCTTTGTTGTCTTTGAAAGGTTGTCATCGCTTTGTTATTAATCGCCCAAGTAGAAAAGGTGGCGGTGTCGCGCTTTCTGTTGCAAAAGATGCAAAATGCGAATTAGTAGAACAATATTCGAAAGTAACAGAAGAGTACGAAATAATCACGGGAAAGAATAAAAACAGAATAACTTCGGTGGCATATCGCCCACTGAGCGGGCATGACGTCACTTTCCTAGATTTTTTTTTAGTCATTCCAAGACGTGTAAGCATGAAGAATATGTAACTTGTGTGTAACGGTGATTTAAATATAGATATGCTCGAACAAACTAACGCATCCCTTGCACTGAACGTCAAAAGCACCATCAACACTTCTAATACACTCTTAATCAGATCCTGGTTAAATGCTGTCTGTATCCAGGAAACCAGAAGAAAAATGTCTGGTTTCCTGGTTAAAGCTAGCACTTTAAGCGGGACGTGATTAAGAGTGTATTTCGAGTAGCCAGAGCCAAGCCTATACAGATACCTCGTAGAAACCAGCGCACTCAAAAACGCGACGCTCGGATGGGTTTGCGCTAGTACAGCGTGCTCATACTTGCGCTAAGAGACGTTTGATATCACCCATAGGTCAGTGCGATGATGTCAGGGGAAAGCAGTTGATTCAGTGATTGAACTCCTCAGACCATGCGTCACTCACGGCGACGCTGTCACCTTCCACGTTCGTTTCAACCTACGGCCACATAGTTCGCTGTAGCCTTATAATGCGTGAACTTGAATGTGTAAGAGAATGAAAAAAAAAGTAGTGTTTTTAGCCTAGGTTGGACTCATCTCTGAAAAGAAGACGCCTTTATACGTCATGCGTGCCACTATTTCATGCTTAAGATCGTTATCTGCGCCTAAAAGGTGTCGAGCAATTGTAACGTGTCTGCATTGTAATTGACTGGCGCGGCGTCAGCCGGCAATCCTAATTAACTGCAGACGAGAAATTGCGCATCGCACTCAGAGAAATAACCGTGGCTGTACAGATAGCTTAGGTTGGCAGAGCGTGCATACGTTTGGCTCCATGCACAGTGCCCGTTGGAACCTCGCCGTCGTTGTCCCATATTAGAGTACAGAGTACTCTAACTCGTCCACCATTTTTTTCTGAGCAATCCTATAAACGTGGATGAAGAGAGCATGTGATCCATTCCATACACAGCAGTGAACGCTGTGAAAGCTACGTAAGCTGTTCTGTCAGCAAAATGTATAACTCCGCGCTTTTCATAGCCGCGTTTCACCGTTGTAAATGCTCTTACGAGCAGAGCAAGGGCATGCGCGTCAAGCGTCGCTACAAATGAAAAACAAGGAAACGAAGACAAGGAAATGGTGAGAGACATAACAGTTGTTTATCTGTAAGCCTCAAGGAATGATGTTTTGCTCCACATAAAACTGAAAAAAAAAAGACATTGTGGGTGAGAAAGGAGAATAGACTATTTCCTGGTAGGAACACATCTGCAAGAAGTCTCGCTAGCCTTCACAGCGTTGACTGCTACGTGTGACAAAGAGTATAGTTCTCCAAAATGTACCTATTTCTGCTAAATACACCCACAAATTTCACAAGCAATCCAGTTTGCTAGTTATGTAGTGTAAATACAAGAACAGCTTGCTTCAGTGCAAGTCCGGTGCTCTCCAGCCGATGCTTGGGCCTGAATGTTATACTTTATCTCACAAGCTGGTGGCAGCAGGATGCAAGCTACGAAGTGCAAACAAACCATATGCTTGTGCAGGAAAACATATTTCTGTTTGTACGTAATTGCACTAGAATTGAGAAGGTTACAATCACTACGTTAGTTTCGCTCGTGCTACGTCACAGCGATACGTGATACGCTAACCACGATTCGCATGTACGTCATATGTGTATAAATATTGGTTCAGTTACCACCGCTAATTGTGGTGGCGAAGCAACATCGTAGCGCCGTTCTAACACCGTGGTAGCGCCCATGCAGACGCGACCACCCGCTTCAATCCGAACTCGAGCTTGATGCTTGCCCACTGTCCAGGCAGCAATAAAAAACGGTGAAAAAATCACACCATCTCCCGCTAAAGGGGACCATGAGGCAATTCGAAGCAGTGTTTCAGCATGTAGCGCCCACGTTTCAGAGGGGGAGTGGGGAGGAAAGGGGAGAGAGGCAAAGGGGAGAGGGGGAGGAGAGAGGGAAAGGGGGAGAGAGGGGGAGAGGGGAAGTGGAGATGGAGTGGAAGTGTGTGGAGAGGGCGTGCGCATGCGCAGTAAGGGTGGTCACGCCGCACACAACCACCGGATTGAGCTCCGCTATAAGATGCTTGACATCTAATAAGCTATTGCTTTAAGTCATCTCACGCTGAGGAGTCTCTTTTTTTTATTGGCCGCATCTTTTAAATAATAATAATAATATCTGGGGTTTAACGTCCCAAAACCATGATATGATTATGAGAAACGCCGCCATGGAGGGCTCCAGAAATTTTGACCACCTGGGGTATTTAACGTGCACCTAAATCTAAGTACACGGGCCTCAGACATTTTCGCCTCCATCGAAAATGCAGCCGCCGCGGCCTGGATGGGCGCCTTCTTTCGAACAGAATAACCCTCGAGACGTTATCTGCACGAATATTTCGTTCTCAATTCCTTGCCATTTTCACCTAAAATATGTTCAGTGACTATACGGTATCTTAATTATATTTGCCTTGCACAATGTTAACGGACAATCTTAATTTTCTACTGAGAAGACAATTCGTAGCACAGCCAGAGAAGCAACCATGGCTATACAGATATCTTATGTTAGCAGAGAGTACGTAGATTTGGCTCCATTGAAGGGACGATTTTACATTGCGCCACTCGTACCGTGGGCCTGAATCATAGGCCGGATAAATAGCGTAGTACCACGACCACTACATAAAAAAAAAACAGGTGCGGCCTGCTGCGTCGCGCCGAAACGGCGTCCGGGGCCTAGTTCTCCTTGCGTCCGCTCTGGCGCCACCACACCGGTACAGCCGTTCACCGAGAAGCGCTTCGACAGTCGCGTTTGTACGCACAACACTTACTCCAACTGGGCCGTAGATTACGCGTTTTATAGTTGCACATTACAGGTTGAATATTGAAGTCGTTATTACAAATGCCGAGTACCCCACATATGTGAACAGTTTTCCATACAACTACCAATACTTTGTGGAGTGAGTCTCGATACTCTTCATGAAGGTTGCCCGCTTTACTCACCTGAAATGAAAAAAAGTTCTCGTTATTACGAATTATGTTGAGTCTATTTACGTGTTTCTTCAAGACGAAGCAGTGAGTGATGCAGGCACTCAGGAGGGTGGCCGCCTTTTCTCCCGAAATTTGACTCATCCTCTTTCTCTCTATTCTCGGCAATGAACAAGCGCGGCAAGTTAGTAAAATTGCATGACATGAAATCGGCAGCACGTAAAGAAACGGCAGCAAAATAGGATACGCACAACTGACAAGTGCTTGCTCTGTGTATACGCATCTTCCTTTTGTCTCCCTTTTTTTCTTGTTTTTTTTTACGCCCTACTCATTTTAGCTCTTGCCCGTGTTTCTGGCGGCATGTCTCTCCCAGCAGCTCCACTCGCTTTTGCACTTGGCATGAAACTCACCTTGGTAATCCTCCTCGTGCACCCTCCTTCCCCCAAGAAAAAAAGTTTTGGCTGAATGCCTGGATGTACGTTATTGTGTAATGAATTGGAAACCACACATTAATGTATGTGAGCGTGTGGAAAGTTTATAACTGAATGGGCAGGCGACAGAAGGGTGAAATGATTCGACAAACACCTTAATACCTTTATTGCAATTTTATTGTAGGTACCAGTGGCCTGTCGTTTGGCTCCCACAATTTGCTTTCCCTGACGGTCCTTGGCGAGAAATATTCTTCAGCCACGCTTCCCAACGCTGCAGATCGCTGGGAATTCGTGGTACTTCAGAGTAGCGTCTCTTCTGGCGTTTGAATTGCACAGCGGCACACAACAGTTTCGCGGCATCCCACCGCTAGAAAGAAACCGTCCGCCAAAGACGCGCACAACAAAAATCACAGCATATCCACGGAGTGAATGATGATGAGTGGGCGATGCTGCGGAGGTTCATCGGTAAACTGTGAATCTTCCGTGAATTCTGCCCAGTACATCATCACCGACGTGAGATCGGGCGCGTTTATACTAAAGGTTCGATGAGAGTTATGACGACTTGCAGCTCACTTTAATTTTACATGTACGCTGTGAATTTTCATTGTTTAGAAAACCATTGCTTTAGAAAACATCTGGCGTCTTTCGTTAAGCAGCTGGCGTCTTTTCGTTTTGCTTTAGAAACGTCTGGCGTGTTTTCGTTTTGCTTTTTGAAAACATCTGGCGTCTTTCGTTGGTTTATTTCATCAATCAACGGCGTTTTGAACAAAGTTTTTATTGTTTAATCACACACAGGAGAAATCTCACCAGGCACTACCTTGGAGGTAAGCAATGGCTGCTAATGGGAATGAGAGACAGAAGAAGTCGGCTTTTAGCTAACACTTAAACTTCTACTTCTACTAACGTTTCCTACTGGAACATGCCAATGGCTGCTAATGGGGAATGAGAGACAGAAGAATTCGGCTTTTAGTTAATGCGCACGCTTGCGAATTTTTTATTGTTCAACAACGCACAGGAGAAATATCCCACCGGCACCACCTTGGAGGTCAAGATCTGGTACTAGCGTTAAGACTGGTTACGCACTACGACGGTACGAACGGGTGCCGCTTTAAGGAGCTTCGCCCCTAATACGCGTACTCAGGCTCAGGAAACATGAAGAAAGCTACTCACACACGATCACACAAAAGAACACGAACAACGCATAAATCCCGAGCCGACCACATTGTAGCACCACGGCCGCAACATAATGGTAGCACGAACTGGCCTCTGCCTTGCGTACCGTGCTAGTGGCGTCCTCACCAAAAACTGCGGCCGCAACTGTAAATTGGACCGGGACGCGCTTGCCCATTGACGGCAACACGATGCAGCAGGCCGCACCTGTTTTTTTTATGTAGCGGCCGTGGTAGTACTCAGAAATGTTCACATTTCTTCTAAACACACCTACCATTGGCACAAGCAAGCGAGATTGCAGGTGATACATGGTGCTTCAGCTCACTTCCGCCAAGTATACTCAATTTCGCCCACTCTAAAGAAAAGCTGAAAAAAAAGTAATCAGGACAGCTACCTTAAATATATTAATCTACCTTTCTGATGTTGCGGCTTTTCTACTCAATATTTCACGCTATATTTACCACTTTATGAGCAATCTTTGTTAATTACGCAGCTTGTCGGACTGGCAGTTATCCTTGCATCGCTGAACTATTGCGACGTTTCTGGACAAGTGCTACAACTTTTGCTTTTAACATTTTTAGCTAGAATTACTAATTTAAAAAGCTAATGCAGCTATATTTCATAATTATCCGACCTCGCGGACTGCGAAAAAAAATTAGCGTAGTTTGCACTAGAGGCGCAATACTAAAGAGACACTGGAGCTAATGGACAGCTTCGCACGCGTGGTTGCAAGGCTGAAGGAAGTGCGGCGCGGAACGGCCTTCTTTGTTTCTCTTCAGTTTTTTTTTTCTGTCTCGCTCTCTGTCCTTTTTCTCTCTTCTCTCTGCTTTTTCTTTCTCGGTTTATTTCTATTTCTTTATCTCTCTCTTTTCTTTCTGTTCCTTTCACTTTCCATCCTTCTGTCTCTTTCTTTTCTTTCCTTGTCTCACTCTCTCTATTTCTCGCTTGTCTCCTCTTTCTTTCTATCTTTTTCTCTCTCTCTATTTGATTCTTTCTTCTTTCTTTGATTCTCTCTAGTTCACCTTCCTTTCTTTCTGCATTTATTTCTTTCTATTTATCTCTTTCTCATTCTTTATATGCTATGCTTTACTCTCTCCCTTCCTCCTTTCCCTCTTACTCTCACTTTCCTTTCTACTCTGTCGATATACGATACTATACAACGCTATGCTATGGTCCGTCAGCGTGCCTGGATAGACGAGTGGTTAAGACGCTCGCCTTCGGATCGTGGGTACGCGGGTTCGAATCCGCCGCCTCGTGAAGAATGTCTTTCGCCAAGATTTTCTCTGTCTCGTTCGATCTCTTTGTTTCTCTGTGTGTATCTTTTTCGCTGTCGCTTAACAACGCCTGTCTGTGCTTTGCATTGCGCGGTCTGCCCAGGGAGACATTAATTTTATGGCGGGGTTGACGGCTGCGGGTGTGGACTTTGTGCGTGCGGCATATTAAAAAAAAATCGGGAGCCCTTCCCCAATGGGTAAAAAGGGGAGCCAGCGAAGCTTGGTGTGTGCGTGCCTGGCGTACTATCTTTTCTTTCTTTCTTTCTTTCTTTCTTTCTCTCTTTCTTTCTTCCTTTCTCTCTTTCTTTCCTTCTTTCTTTCTTTCTTTCTTTCTTTCGCATTCCGCAATGCCCCCCTCGCAATTCTTTCATTCCTGCATGCTTTTTCGTTTCTCCACTTCTCACCAACGAGAGCTTCGCGGTGAAGTATATCCTCCTCCGGGCGAACGTAATGCAACATGTAACTTGTATCTGCTCTGTTGTTCCTTATGGCTGGGCTGGCATATACTTGTACCTGTCGCCGCCTTTACCTTTTATTGCGATAGCAATTACATGGACAGTCTCGGCTGGTTTTTGCCGTCGCCGCCGTCATGCACCGTATATGTATTAGTATGTGTATGTATATAGAAGTCCCAAAGAAAAATAATTCAGAAAAATGCTTCCGAAGATCAGAATCGAACCAGCGACCTCTCGCTCCGCAGCACGTGGCGCTAACCACTACGCCACAACACGCAGATCCATCAGGTAGCTAACGGCGAGCGTTATAAACACACCCTTTTTTGCAGTACTCAGAGACGGCAGGCGCTTATAAGCGTTTCTTTATTACCAGCGAGATGGCACGAGGAGCGCAACGGACGCACTTAAAGGTCGTCCGCCAGCTCGCTCGCTTCTTCTGATATTTGCACAGGGAGAACCTTGCCCTTCCGCTGTCTGCTCGCGCGGCAGTTGCTGCCGGGGGGGGGGGGGGGGGGGGGGGGGGCAGATGTTTCTGCAGCGTAGCAGCGCGTTCATCACGGGCCGCTTGTCTTGCTATCGCATTCATTGCTTCGCCCTTGCGGCGAAACTGTGACTTTTTTTACCTTTATCCGCTTAAAGCTTTGGCTTTATCCAACATGACGAGTGGTTTTCGTGTACTGGGAGATCAGTCAGGGCTGCGCCTTTTTACCTTTATCCGCTTTTAAGCCGAATGCCTTAGATGCTTCACCAAAACGAGAAAATTGACCGTCGGCGTCAACACGATTGATGCAAGAAAGATAATGATCTCGTGATGACGTCACCATACACGTGATCATGTCACAGGACTAAATTTGTGATGCAATCATGCCATCACTACACCTTCCTATAACGCGGC